>NW_023644844.1:0-8452 GCF_015228065.2 Penaeus monodon | reverse complement strand
AATTTAAAAAAAAAATTTTTTTTTTCCTATATATTCTTCTTAAAAAAACCCAATTTTTATTTTTTTATTTTATTTTTTTTTTCTTTTATTTTTAAAAAATTTTAAAATAAAAAATTTTATATTTTTTTATAGGTTTTTAAAAAATTAAATATTTTATATTTTAAATAATTTTTTTAAAAACATTTTAAAATTTTTAAAAATTTAAAAATTAAAATAAATTTAAAAAATAAATAAAAAAATTTTTTAAAAATAATTTTTATAAAAAATATTTTTAAAAAATTTTTTTAAATTTTTTTTTTTTCCTTTTTATATTAAAAAATTTTATTACATTTTTTTTAAAATATTTTTTTTAAAAAAATTTTTAAAATTTTTATTTATAAAAAAATATTTTAATAATTTCAATATTTTTTTCCTTTTTTTGTTTTATTTTTTTTTTTAATTTTTTAAAATAAAAAAAAAAATAAAATAAAAAAAATATATAAAATAAAAATTTTATAAAAATATTTTATTTTATTTTAAAAATTCTTTATTTTTTATATCATTTTTTTTAATTTATACCAAAAAAAAAAATTTTTTATTACAAAATTTTTTAAAAATAAAATTTTAAATATAAAATAAAAATTTTAAAAAAAAAATTTTATATTTTATTTTTTTATTTTTTTTTATTTTTATTTTAATTATTATATATTTTAATTTTAAAAATTATAAAATAATTAAAAAAAATTTTTATTAAAAATTTTTTAAATTTTTTAAATTTAATTTTTTAAATTTTTTTATAATTAAAAAAATTTTTTTTTCCAATTAAAATTATTTAAAATAATAAATTTTTTATATATTTTTTTAAATTATTATTTTTTTTATAATTTTTTCTTTTTTTTTTTAAAAATATTTTTTTTCTTTTCAATTTTTTTTTTTAAAATTATAAAAAAAAAAAAAATTTTATAACATAAAATTTTTTTATATATTATTTATTTAATTATTTATAATTTCTAAGATATTATTTTTTTTAATTTTATTTATATTAAATGAAATAATAATAAATTAAAAATAAAAATATTTAAAAAAAAAAAAATAATAAATAAAATAATAAAAAAAAATAAAAATAATAATTTTTTTTTTAATTAAAAAAATTTAAAAATTTTTAAAAAAAAATTTTTTAATTTTTAAAATTAAAATTTTAAAAAAATATAAATACTAATAATAAAAAAAATATAAATTTTTAAAAATTTTTTTTTTTTTTTTTTTTAAAAACATTTTTTTTTTTTTGGGTTCTTTTTTTAAAATAAAAAATTTTTTTTAAAAAAATTTTAAAATTTTTAAAATTATTTTAATTTTTTTTTCCCAATTTTCTTTTCACTTTTTTTTATTTTTTTTAAAATGAAAAATTTTTATAAAAAATATACAAAAAAAAAATTTATAATAATAATATTACAAAAAAAATTTTTTTTTTTATTTATTATTTTTAATATTTTTTTAAATTTATTTTTTAATTTTTTTTAAAATTTATACCCGAAAATTTAAAAAATTTTTTATAAAAAATTTTTTTTTTTTTTAAAAAAATTTTTAAAAATTTTTTTTTTAAAAATTAAAATTTAAAATTTTTTTAATTTTATTTTATAAATATAATTTTTAAATAATTTTATTTTAAAAAATAATAATAAAAAAATAAAAAAATAAAATAATAATAATAAAATAAAAAAAATTAAAAATAAAAAAAATTTTTAATTTTAAAAATAAAAATATTTTAATTTAAAAAATTCTCTTTTTTTTTAAAAACTCTTTTGTTTTTTAAAAAAAATTTGGTAATTTTTTTTTCCCTTAAAATTTTAAAAATTTTAAAAAAACCTTTTTTGGGAATTTTTTTTTTTTCCCCCAAAATTAAAAAAAACCTTTTTTTTTTTTTTTTTTTTTACTTTTGAAATTTTTTTTTTTAATTTTTTTAAAAAAATTTTTTAAAAAAATTTTATTATTCCCCCTTTTTAAAAAAAATTTTTTAATTAATAATTATTAAATAAATTTTTAATTTTTATTATTTTTTAAATTTTATTTTAAATTAATTTTTAAAAATATTAAACAATTTTAAAAAAAAAAAAAAATTTTAAAATAATTTTTTTTAATATTTTTAAAAAAATTTTTAAACTTATATTTTTTTTTTTTAAAAAATAAATAATATAAAAACTAAAAAAATTTATTAATATATAAAAAATTTTTTAAAAACAATTTTTAAAATATATAAAAATTTAAAATTTAAAAAAAAAATTTTTTTATATATTTTTAATTTTTTTAAAATTTTTTTGGTTTTTTTCTAAAATTTAAAATTAAAAAATAAAAAAAATTTTTTTAAAATTTTTAAAATATATTTTAATATAGTTTTTTTATTTTTTTTTATTTTATATTTACACCCCCTTTTATTTAAATTTATATTTTTTTTTATAAATTTTTTTATATTTTTTTTTTAAAAAAATTTAAAAAACATAAAATGAAAAAATATTAAAAAAAAATTTTAAATTTTTTTAAAAAATTATTTTTAAAAATTTTTTCCCTTTTAATT
Organism: Penaeus monodon; assembly: GCF_015228065.2. NCBI lineage: Eukaryota > Metazoa > Arthropoda > Malacostraca > Decapoda > Penaeidae > Penaeus > Penaeus monodon. The sequence continues at coordinate 5,901 of NW_023644844.1, read as the reverse complement.
TTTAATTTTTTTCAAAATCCTTTAAAAATTATTTATATAAAAATTTTTTATTAAAATTTTTATTTTTTTTTGAATTATAAAATTTTTAATATTTTAAAATTTTTAAATAAATTTTTTCCATGAAACATTATTAATTTATTAAAAAAAATTTATATTTTTAAATTAAAAAATTTTAAAAAATAATAATAAAAAAAATAATAAAAAAAAAAAAAAAAAAAAAAATAAAAATTTTTTTTTTTATTTAAAAAATTTTAAATTTTTAAAATTTTTTTTTTTTCCTTTTCTTTTATTCAAAAAAAAAGGAAAAAAATTTTTTAAAAACCCCAAAAAATTGAAAAAACTTTATTTTTTTTTTTTTTAAAAACTTTTTTTTAAAATTTTGGGTTTTTTTTTAAAAATTTTTTTTTTTTTTGATTAAAAAATTTTTAAAAAGTTTTTAAAAAATTTTTTTAAAAAAATATATGAATTAATATTAAAAATTTTATATAATATATGAAAAATAAAATAAAAAACAAAAATCTTATTTTAAAATTTTCTTTATTATTTTTTATTATAATTTTAAAAATTTTTTCATTTATATAAAAAAAAAAACAAAAAATTTAAAAAAAAAATTTTTTAAAAAAATTATCTTTTAAAAAAAAAATTATTATTTTTTTAATTTTTTTTTTAAATTTTGGGGGAAATTTTTTAAAAAAAAATTTTTTAAATATAAAATTTTTTTTAATAAATAATTATATTTTTAAAAAATAAAATATAATTTTTAAATGAAAAAAAATTTTTTATATAAAAATTTTTATATATAAAATTTAATTAAAATTTTTTTTAAAATAATAAAATAAAAAATTAAAAAACTTTATTTTAGTATACCCAATTTTTTAAAAAAAAAATTTTTTTTAAATTTTTTTTTCCCCAAATAAAAAAAAAACTTTTTTTAAAAAAATTTTTTTTTTAAAAATTTTTTTTTAAAATTTCTATTTTTTTTTATTTTAATTTTTAATTTTTTTCAATTTAAATTTTTATCTTTTTTTTTTTTTTTTAAAAATATTATAATCAATTTTAAAATTTTTAAAAATTTTTAAAAAATATTAATTAATTTTAAAATTTTTTAACATTTTTAATTTTTTCATTTAAAAAATTTTAAATTAATTTTTAAAAAATATTTTTAAATAAAATATATAAAATAAAATAAATAATAAAAAATTTATAAATTTTAAAAATTAAAAAAATTTAAAAAAAAATTTTTTATTTTTTTTTTTAAATTTTTTTATATTTGTAATAAAATAAATTTTAAATTTTTTTTTTTAAATAAAAATAAAAATTTAAAAATAAATTTAAACATAAAATATAATAATTAAATAATAATAATAATAATAATAAAATAATAATAATTAATAATAAATTTTTAAATTTTTAAATTATTATATTATCATGATTAATAAAATTCAAATATTATCATATACATAATAATTCAAAAATAAATGAAAAAAATTTTTGGGATATATAAAAATTTAATGCTTTTTGTTATATCTTATTTCTTTATTTTCGTTTTTTTTGGGAATTACTTTTTAATTATTATATATAAATAAATTATAATATATTTTTAAATTTGTTAATATATTATTATATATATTTATTATTATTTTATTATATTATTCCAATTGAATTTTTATCATTTTATTTTCCTATTTGCAAATATTATAACAAAAAAAAATAATAACAAAAAATAATAATAATAAAAATAAAGTTAAATAATAAATTTATTTAATTATTTTATTCTTTATTAATTTTATTTCTATTATATTTAAAATTTTTTAATATAATCATTAAATAAAAATTTAAAATTTAAAATAAATATTATAAATTTATATTATTATTTTTTATTATTTTTTAATTATTATATATTTTTTTGGCATGATACTTTAATAATAATAATTAATAATAAAAATTTTAAAAGATAATAAAAATAATAATAAATAAAATAAAATAATAATAATAATTAATATAATAATAATAATAAAAAAATTTTCACCCTTTTATTTATTTTTTATATTTAATATTATTTTAATTATTATCATTATTACCAATAATGCAAAAATATCATAATGGAAAAATTTTTTTGATACTTCAAAACATTTCCGTTTTTCCCTTCTTTTTCGGTTTTTTCTTTTACTTTTATATAATAAGGGAAATCCTTTATTATCAATATATCATATTTTTATTATTATTCTATTATAATCTTTTTTTTTTTATACTTATTAACATTATTAATTATTAAATTTTAATTATAATAAATTAAAATTATTTTTAAAATATTTTAAAAATTTTAATAAACATAAAATTACCAATATAAAATTTAATAAATTAATAAATAAAAATTTAATTATAATTTAAACGTTTTATAATAATTATTTTTTTATTTAATAATTAATTTTTAAAATAATATATTTAATAAAATTTTTTAAATTTATATAATTAAATAAAAATAATATAATATAATAAAATAATATTAATAAAAAAAAAATTTAAATAATAATTAATAATTTTTAAAAACCTTTTAACCTTTTTTGGGGTTTTTCCTTTTGTTTTATCAATTTCTTTTTATTAATAATATTTTTGCTTTTTTTAAATTATTCAATTTTGATTATTCTATTTTCCCTAATAAAAAAAACAAAATAATAGCAAAAAAAAATTAAAATAAAACTTTTTAAAAATTTTTTTTATATTTTTTAATTTTGGTTTTATTAAAAATTTTTTTTGGTTTTTTGCTTTTTTAAAAAAAAAAAATATTTAAAATTTAAAAAAAATTTTTAAAAAATTATTATTTTTATTTTTTTTTATGTAAATTTTTTTATGATTTTTTTTTGGGCAATGTAAAAAATTTTAATAATAAAAATAAAAATAATTTAATATTAAAATAAAAAAAAAAAATTATAATAAAAATTTTAAAATAATATAATAAAAAAAAAATAATAATAAAAATTTAAAAAAATTTTTTTTCTAACACTATTTTATTTTTTAATAAAATTTTTTTTTATCTTTTTTTAAATTTTGCCCCCAAAATGAATAAAAAGTTTTGGGTTTTTTAAAAGGAAAAATTTCCCAGATTTTTTTTAAACCGGGATTTTTTTTTATTTTTTATTTTTTAAAACCAATTTTTTTATAATTTTTATCATTTATTATTTTTTATTCCCTTATTATTTTAAAATATTAATTTTTTCCATTTTTCTTTTACATTTTTAAAATTTTATAATTTATTAAATTTTATAATCAATTTAAATTTAAAAAACAAAAAAATAAAAAAATAAAATAATATAAAAAAAAATTTAATAAAAAATTTATTTTTTTTTTTTTTAAATATATTTTATTAATTAGTTATAATTTAATTAAAATTTTTTAAATAAAAAAATTTAAATTAAAAATTAAATTTAAAAAAAAAATAATAAAAATAATAAAAAAAAAATAATAATAAAATAAAAAAAATAATTTAAAAAATTTTAAAAAATTCTTTTTTCTCATTTTCAATTTTTTTAAATCAATTTTTATTTTTACTTTATTCCAAAATTCAAAATTTTAAAAAAAAAAACGTCTTTTGGATTTTACTCTCAAAAGACTATATTTGTTTTTCCTTTTTCGACTTTTTTTTTTTTTTTTTTTTTTTTTTTTGGCCTCTTTATTTTTTATTTATACCCCAAAATTATTTTTATCACTATTATCTTTTCCATTTTCATCTTTTCCCTTCTTTTTAAAATTTAAATTTTTCTTTATTATTTTTCCATTTTTAAAATTTTTAATTATAATCATATTTGCAATTTATAAAAAAAAAACCCCAAAAAAATGCAATAACAAAATTCAATAATTTTTTTAAAAAATTTTTTAAAATTTTTTTAAATTAAATCGTTTTATTAATTTATTACTGTTGATATTTTTTTAAATTATACTCATAATAAAAAAAATTTTTCTGCAAAAAAAAAATTTAAAAACTTTTTTAAATTTTTTTTTAAATTATTTTTTTTTAAAAAAAATTTTTATAAATTTTTTAAATTTTAAAAATTAAAAAAAAAATTTAAATAAAAAAATAATAATAATAAAATTAAAATTTTTAAAAAAATTTTTAAAAATATAAAAATTTAAAAAATAATAAAATTTTTAAAATTTTTTTCCTTATTAATTTAGAAAAATAAAATTTTTTTTTTTCTTTTCCCTAAAATTGCCAAAATAAAAAAGGGAAAAAAACCCTTTTTTTAAAACCCAAAAAAGCATTTTCGCAGTTTTTTTTATTTAAATTTTTTTTTAAAATTTTTTATTAATAAAAAAATTGTTATTCAATTTTCTATTTTTAAATTTATCATAATTCTTTATTATTTTTTTATTATCAATTACAATTTTAAAAAAAAATTTTGAAAATTTTATCTTTTTATTGCAAAGCATTTAAACAAATTTTTTTAAACTATCAAAAAACAAAATTTTAAAAAAACCCTTTTAAAAAATTTCATTTTTTTTTTTTTTTTTTTTTTTTTTTTTTTTTTTTCCCCCCCCTTTTTTTTATTTTTCTATTTTCAAATTTCCAAAAAATAATAATAAAATATATTTAAAAAAATTATAAAAATTTTATAATTTTTTAATTATTATATTTTTTATTTTATAAAAAAACATTTTAAATATTTTTGGGCAATTAAAATAAAAAAAATTTAATAATTAAAAAAATAAAATAAAAAATAAAATAAAAAAAATTTAAAAATAATAATTATTTAATAATAAAAATAATAAAAATGTTTTAAAATTTTTTTTCCCTTTAATCTTTATTTTGAATTTTTTTAAATTTTACTTTATTAAAAACCAAAAATAAATTAATAAAAAAACCGGGGATATATCAAAAAACTTTTTTCCTAATTTTGGTTTTCATTTTGGGTTTTTTTTTTTCCTTTTTTTATAATAAAAACCCGTTATTTATAATATTTCAAATATAAAAAATAATAATAAAATTTTTATATCAAATATATATAATTATTAAATTTTTTTAATTTTTTACCTTTTTTAAATTTTAATCTAATTTTCACTTTAAAAAAAAAAAAAAATTTGAATAAAATTTAAAACAAAAATAACTTTTTTAAAAAATTTTTTCATTTTTTTAAAAACGTTTTTGGATTTTTTTTAAAAAATTTTTGCAATTTCCCCAAAAAAATTTATTGGAAAAATTTTTTTTAAAATATTTAAAACGTTTTTTTATTTTTTTATCTTTTATTTTTTTTAAAATTTTAAAATTTAATTTATAATTTTTTTAATAAAAAAATTAAAAAAAAAAAAAATTTAATAATTAATAATAATAATAATAAAAAAATAATTTTAATAATAAAAATAAATTAATAATAAAAAATAATTAATAATAATTTTAAAAATTTTTTTTCCCAATTTTATTTTTTAAAAAAAATTTAATATTACCAATAAATAAAAATCCAAAATACAAAAAAGGGAAAAAATATTTTGGATTATTAAAAAAATATTTTCCTAGATTTTTTTTCATTCTTTTTTTTTTTCCCTTTTTTAAAATAAAATTTGAAATTAAATAAATAAACAATTATCATATTATATCATTATTATCTTATATAATTATATTTATAAATTAAATTTATCATTTTATTGAATTTTATCCATTATTAAAGGGGATTATAAATTTTCCCAAAAAAATAAAACAAAAAAAAATTTTAAAATAAATAAAAAAAAAATAAATTATAAAAAGTATTTATAAAAATTTTTTTAAATTTCTTCTTAAATACTTTATGTCATTTTTTTTAAATTTATCCCGTAAAATAATAAAAAATTAACCTAAATAAAAATAAAAAAATTTTAAAAATTTTTATTTTTTAAAATTAAATTTTAAAAAAATTTATATTAAAATTTTGG
>NW_023644843.1:0-2500 GCF_015228065.2 Penaeus monodon | reverse complement strand
GCTGGGACCAAGGTCTATATATATATAGACCTTGGGTGGGACGTGGTTTCAGCACGAACATCGAGCTGACGTCCGTGGATTTCCGACGCCATGGTGGTACGTGTAGATGAAGCTGGACATCTACCGAACTGGAAGGAAGCAAGATTAATCCATGGAGGACTGAACAAACAGAAAAGAATAAAATAAGCTACATACATCGCTCCATATAACATCACATTATATAAGATGAAGGAAACAGTTACGTGGGAAACGCATGACGGTCACGGTCGCCTGGTGGTTCGTCAGCTCAGGTCGGATATGTATTTGTTGTGATATGTATTTCTTAGGAAGATATGTACGAAACCGGTTAATTACATTTTTTTTACTGTGAAGATATTCGTTCTTATTCATACCTTTTCTACATTTGTCAACAGGAATACGGTCCATATGTATGCATATATGTGTATATATATGTATATGTATATATATATATATATATATATATATATATATATATATATATAATGTGTGTGTGTGTGTGTGTGTATGTATGTATGTATGTATATATATATGACAATAGACACGATTGATCAGTTTGCTAGAGCCAATAAGATTTGTAATAGATAATCACGTGGCAATAGAAGCTGGACCCAAGGGAAGTCAGTTGAAATCAAATCATTTCCGTCATGGCTAGGGTGTGTGTAAGATGCTGTTTCGCCTCTAGCACGCAAAACATAATGGCAATAACGCGAAAGGCCGACGGAGCGTCGTCGCCAAGCCCGCCAACAGCGACGACAATGATTCTGACGACTCGCAGGCTGGCCGTTCCGGATTCATTGGCCAATGTAAGAAATTATCGGCGCGAGATCCGGATTTTTGTCCGGACTGAGTCCTGTCGGAAGATTTTGTAGACCAGGCGGTATGAGGGGGGGGGAGATGGCCATCTCGTCGTCTTGGCTGAGACAGAGGCTCTTAAGAAGGCCTTTTCCCTGTCAGCTCTAATTGCACCGAAGATCACACACCTCAGGGCTGGCAGGGGCGTGGGGGCGGGGCGGACGAGGAGGCAGGGGAGTACATGGGGTGGCGGAGGGCTAAGGGGGGAGGGGGGAGGGGTAGGGGGTAGGAAAGGAAGGGAAGGAGTTGGAGTGATGAGGGAGGAATGGATGGGGGGGAGGAGGAATGAGGGAGGGAAAGGGGGTTGGGATGGTGAGGGAGGAAGGGGTGGGGGGGGTGAGGGAGGGAGGATAAAATGGCCAGGGGTGAGTAAGGGAAAGCGTCAAGAATTTAGAAAGGAGTAGGGTGACGAAATAGAATAAACAGGGGAAGAATATAAGAAAGGAAGAGAAACAGTAGGAGGTGTAGGGGGGGGGGGGTGGAGAGAGGGAAGAAAGTACGATTTTGAGTTAATTATCTCTCTCATTGTTCTATCTTGCCGAGGAGATCCCGGCCACCAGAAACGAATCAGGGAAATAGAAGGGAGAAGGAGAGAGAGGAAGAGAGACTGAAGACAAAGCGAAAGAGGAGTTCGCGCATCGAAAGGACGAAAGAAAGCGAGGGAATGATGTAAGACGCGCACGAGCTTGTCCCATCCTGGTTTCTTTGAGAAGGATGTAGAACAAGAGAAAAGAATCGGGTTAAAGGCGAAGGACATAAAAAAGGGAAGGAGAAAGGAAAAATTATACTTTTCTTCTTCCGCTTCCTCCCTCTTTCTTCTTATATCATCTTCATCATCATCATCATCATCATCATCATCACCACCACCACGATCAACATCAACATTATTATTATTATTATTATTATCATTATTATTATTATATTATTATTAGTAGTAGTAGTAGTAGTAGTAGTAGTAGTGTAGTAGTAGTAGTAGTAGTAGTAGTAGTAGTAGTAGTAGTGGTATATATGACAAAATCGAACACCCTCACACACGTACATGAATGTGAAAGTAGGTCAGTGACCGTGACGTAATCAGTGACCTTGACGAAACCACAAACCGCAAACCGCAACCAATGTCCACAAACAACATAATCAATACCCGGAAATCATTAACCTACTTTCACATGTGCATTTTATGTTCGTACATGACGCATCATAAGAGAAATAATGAAACAAATGATGTTCTACAGACGAGTATCCCCTCCAATGTAGGTGACAGGTGACACAGATTAATGATCACAGCATAACCACACAACCTTATCGAGAGTGAAAGCAGGATAATGTAGGTGGACAAAATCGAACACCCTCACACACGTACATGAATGTGAAAGTAGGCCAGTGACCGTGACGTAATCAGTGACCTTGACGAAACCACAAACCGCAAACCGCAACCAATGTCCACAACAACATAATCAATACCCGGAAATCATTAACCTACTTTCACATATGCATTTTATGTTCGTACATGACGCATCATAAGAGAAATAATGAAACAAATGATATACTACAGATGAGTATCCCTCCAACGCAGGTGAAGGGGACATAGATTAATGTCACAAAACCCTTTTCGGGGAAAGCAGGTTAA
>NW_023644842.1:0-37122 GCF_015228065.2 Penaeus monodon | reverse complement strand
ATATTTTTTATTTAAAAAAAAAATAAATATATATATAAAAATTTATATTTTTTTTTTTTTTTTTTTTTTGCATGTATGTATTATTATGTATGTGTATATATAATACAATACATATATATATTAAATTTATTATATATATTTTTATATATATATATATATATATTATAAAATATATTTGTATAATATTTTAATAATATTATATATATATATTATAATAAATATATTATATATATAATATTATATATATATATAAAATTTTTTTTAAATTTTATTATATATTATAATTATATAATATATATATATTATATGCATGTTTTGTAGTAGTATGTGTTATAATATATAACTTAAAATATATATATAATATATAAATAATATAATTATTATATATATAATTATATAAATATAATAATATTATATAAAATATAAACACTAATACATACATACATACATACATGCATTAAAATATAATATATATATAAAATTTTTTAATATATATTATATACATAATATATGATGTAGTAGTATATATATATATAATTATATATATATATATAATATATTATATATATATATATATATATATATATAATATATATTATATAATATATTAATATATATATATATAATGCAGTATGTATGTAGTAATAATATTATATATATATTATATATATATATATATTGTGGTGTGGTGGTGGTGTTATGTGTGTTTTTGGGTGTTTTGGTGTGTGTTGTGTGTGTGTGTATTATAATATTTTAAATAATATATATATATTATAATTATATATATATATTATAAAAATTATATATTATAATACATAAAATTTTGATTGTATGATGTATGTTGTATTTGTGTTTTTAAAATTATTTTTTATTTATTGTTTTTAATATAAAATCTTCAAATTATATATTATATATTATATATATATATTAATATATATATATAAAATATATCTTTTATCATATATATATATTATTAAAATTATATATATATTATATAAAATTAATATATATATATTTATATATATAATATATAACTGTGAGTGTGAGGTTACTAGGTAATAACTTTCTTCTCGCTTTAAGAAGTTTTAACAAAACGTAAGAGTGAAGAGTTTTTGCTTTTAATCAGATTTTCCCTTAGAACGCTTTATCAGTAATCAGTCCATTTTAAACATGCGTTGATGGGACTCCCCAGTGCCGGAGGGGCCGTACTCTTGTTAAAATTCACAATTTTTGACTTTGGGATATAAGTTTCTGTTTCGTTTTCCCAAAAATTTTTTTACGGAAATATTTGGAAAATCAACACACTAATGCTAAGCCATTAGACATTTTGAAGAACACTGATGAGAAATCTATCAGTTTCGAACGCACCGTCCCTTCATTTTTTAGAAATTTCAATTGATGCAACCAGTTTAAAAATGAAAGCTAGAAATTGAAATAAAGAACTTAAGCTTTTATTATAACGATTAATTTTTCATAAAACTAAACCCTGATGATCATATTTTTTTACATTTTATATTCCCATTTTAAGTCGGAGAACATCTTTTTGCTAATCTCAAAAAAAGGTGACTGAACATTAATAAGGTTTAGAAAAAAAGTTTTGTACTCATTGAACAGGGATATTTTGCTCTAGGGGTTAATCTGAGCTGTACACCCGGTAGACCCTGGGGAAAAATTAAAAATTTCACAAAGGGGTTTGCTACGAAATATAACAGCCAAAATGCTGCATAGATTTTCCCCCAACGTTACAGAAGAGCCCTGTGGCCACTAGAAGTTGGCCTAGTAAAAAAAAAAAAATAACGTGTCATCCCCATCCCAGGATCGGGGTTTTTGCGTCTTTCCCTGTGCGAGAATTTCAACGGTGGAAAAAATCAGCAACGTGATTGTTTCAATCGGGATTTCGATTGGCCCCGGGCTCCCTTTATAAGCAAGCCAGGGCGAGGCTCAGATTGCTATCAGATTACTCTTATCCTTATCAAGGAAGGCGCGGATGGTTTAATTTTTCATCGACCCCAAAAATCTTCGAACCTCGCTATAAGAATAAATCACAGCTACTCAAAAGGAAGGAAGCTAAAAAAAATAAGGGGTATTCATAAAGAACCCAAAGCATCGATCTCTTTCATAATGTAGTTTCTTTTTCCCCGATGAATGGCCCTTCGGCCGAAGTTTTCCCTGAAGGCCTCCCGAACCAGTCTAAAAAAGATAACAGCCAAAAAAAAAAAGTTACTCGAAAACATTTGTTTTCCCCCTTCTTCATTAATTCTCTGGGGTTTAACAGCAGTCAACCTGTGGCCCCATGATTTTCCCAAATTGGGTCCAGACATAAATTGTAAAAACGAAGGGTGCTCTTTTCCAAATTGTATGGCAACGCACAAATTTAATTTGCAATGATGTACCTTTTTCCTGCATTAAATTTGAAGCGTGTTTTTCATGAATTCTTAAAAGATTTTCTAAAAAATGAAGAATAGTATTTGGGGGTGCAGAATGAGAATGATTGGGGGAAAAAATGTAGTTGTGAAAGTATTCGCAGCTGTGGTAGTGTAGTAGTACCGTAGTAAACGTGATGTAAATTATCATTATATATTTTTAAAAACAAAAAAATATATAAAAATTTTTCAAATAAGAAACATTCTGCAGATTTGGGTAAAGTATCCATTCCTCTTTAAATTTATTGGAGTAAATCGGCATAAAACCCGACTGGATTTCATGAGATATGAAATTTAAACCCAGGGCAAGGCTCCCGAGAAGGGCAACTGAACAAGTTAAACCGATTGCTTTAAGACGGGTTGGCGCTCAGTCACTGTTCTTATGAGTTTTTCTTCCGAAACTTTTAAATTTTTTAGCATAAATTTTAATGAATCTTGCGGCGTGCACTTTTTTACAAAAAAATTTTAAATATCTATCAAGAACGCTTCATCCAAATTTAGGGGACCTACGTGTTCAGTCAAAAATAAAAATTCCTTACTGAAAATGCTTTTATTAAAAAAAAAAAAACAAAAAAAAACGCTTTAAGATCTTTACCTTCTCGAACCCCCAAAATAATTTCCGCTCTTTGTTCCGTCCCGCCGAGGGAGCAGGAGAAAGTGTATGGGAAAACTGCAGCATTCAAGGAAAAATTTACGTTTTTACAAAATCATATAAAAACGAAATGAGAACAGTTGCCATATTTTCCAATCATGTTTCAAAAAATAAGGGTAGGGGATCATATATATTTTAATATATATATATATATATATATTATATATATTATAATATATAATAATATAAATAAATTAAAAAGTGGGTTCATTTTTGAGCCGCCGTGGTCCACATGATATTTAATTATTTTTTCATGTTGTTTTTGCTCTTGGGTGAGTAGGGGTAGGGGTCCCCATTTCCTTTTCCAAAGGAGAGTGCCGGAGCCTTTTTAGGTAATCTTCTCTCTTTTTTTTCCGGGGCTTGGGACCAGCACTGATTGGGGCTAGCTGACCACCCATGGCTGGTAGGCAATCGGGGTGAAGTTCCCTTGCCCAAGGAAAAAAAAACGCCCCGGGTCGGTGACTCAAACCCCTGAACCGGATGCCGTTGGCATGTTACATCATGTAGTTTACGGGGCTTTATACTAGGGTAGTTGACCAAGATCCTCCCCCCAAAGGGATGGTTTTAGGTAATCATTTGGTGGTTCTAGATAATTCTTCACTACCGAATCAGACGCGCGGCTGGCGTGGTGTGATCATTCATGCAGGCCAAAAACCCCGTACTCACTACGCAAACAACACACACACATGTTTTTTAAATATATATTTTAAAATATATTAATTTTAAAATATATATATATATATATATATATTATATATTTTGGTGTGTGTGTGTGTTGGTGTGTGGTGTGTGTGTGTTTGTGTGGTGTGTGGTGTGTGTGTGCGGTGGTGTGTGGTGTGTGGTTGGGGGTGGGGGGGTTTTGTGTTGTTTTTGTGGCATATAATATATTATATTATATATATATATATATATATATATATAAATGTTTATATTTGGTGTGGTTTGGGTGTGTTTTTCATATATATATTATATAATATTTTATATATATATAATATATTTTTTATATATATATTGGGTGTGTGTGTGTGTGGGGTTTTGTGTGTGTGGTTTGTGTGTGTATTTTTATATATATTTATTATATATATATTAATAATAATTATATATATATATTATTATATATATACTGTAAAGAGCTTTATCGTCCCAAAAATGAAACGAACACCCAAAAGGCTATAAAGATAAAACCTTCCAGAATGGGGAGGGAAATCCCTTTTAATCACGCCAAAAATACCCCTAAAGGAAAGAGATTATAGAGTGCATGAAACACTCCCTTTATTTTAGAGTTGCCCCAAAATTTTCGCGAGTACCTCCCCGGCGTCACTCGATAATTTCCGCTGTGTTTTTTTATTAAAGAGGAACACTGGATCCCGAATTTTGGTGTGCTGTGTGGTGTGTGTGTGGTTTTGTGTGTGTGTGTGTGTGTGTGTGTGTGGTGTGTGTGTGTGTGTGTGTGTTCGCTGACCAGCAACCCCTGATAGGCAATTCTGCTACCTTCCACCTTTTTCCTTTCGTCGTTTTCCCGGAGGCGAATTTCTACCCGTTTCCCCCGTTTCTTGGGTTACCATACCCCATAAGCTAGGGGCCTCTGCACCCATCATTTCCTCTCGGGGATCGGGGACGACCCTCTTCGGCTGGGACGAAGTCTCCTTTCCTTTTTTGGACATTCTCTCCTTCATTCATTCCTCGTCGTGGTTTCTCGCCGGCGATATGAGAGCTTTCCTACAGGGAAGTACTCGCCTAAAAATCCTCGTCTCCCTCTGCCCCCATACGTCTTCCTCCGTGATTCGGCTGTGGTAGCAAATTTCCTTTTTCCCTTTTAGGGCCGTTTCTCCAGTGTTCGGTGTTTCCATGGGCTCTCCCCTCCTCTTCCTGGCTAACCTTTTATGGAGTACACGAGTATGAATTTCCTTTTTCCCATCTCCCTTCGTCCTTTCTTTTTATTGAGGATGTCGACGACGTCTTGGCTTCAGGCCTCAGTTGCCCTATTCCGGTTTTCCTGAACTCTTTTCCATCTCTTTATAGGGGGACACCATGACAGTATAGTACCCATTTTTCTGTACCCCCCTTTCCCATGTGAAGAGGGGTGTTGCCACCTCGCTTTTTCCCGAGCCCTCCGCATCTGCGAACCCCATACAGCGTTCGCTTTGCCAACTGGACTGCTTCGACATGTTTCGACGTCGCTTTATCCAGGACGCGGCTACTTCTACCAGACTCCTCTCCAAAGAGGCTCCTCACCTGCCCGTTGTCACCCTACCCTAAAATGATGAGACCTACTCTCTCCTTCCCCCTTTACCCTCCAACACGACTTTTTATTTCCAGGTGAACTCTCCCATGCAACTTTGGGCAACACTACCCATCCCCCCCACCCGCGGGGGCGCCTATGCTGTTCCCTGTGCCCTTTTTGATAAGCAGTACTTAGGCGGACAGGGCCCGTTCCCCAAGGGTCCGTTTCAACATAAATATGCTGTTGCAGGGAAAAATCAACAACATACTCTTTGCCATCAGTGGGGGCAAAGGACATTGATGGATTTGGTCAGCGGCGCGAATTTTCTTTCTTCCATTAAAGCCACGACCCCAGAGGTGGGTGAAAATGTACCTAATTTCACCCTGAAGGGGCTTTTCTCCCACAATAGTCTCCCTCAACTTCTCCTTATGAGGGCCACCCCCTTGTAGACCCTAATCCTACGACCGACTGATCTCCCCTTTGCTTTTCCCTTCGCCTGCTTCACCTGCCCCCCGTTCACCGGGTTGCCTCTCCCCTTTTTTTAATACTCCCCCCTCCCCTTTTCCTTTTTGTAAAACCCCGGGGGGTTTTAAACCATTGTCTTTTTTTCAAAAAATTGTTTTTTGCATTGGGGGTTTTCTATTAATTAAAATATTAAAATTTTAAAATAAAATTTTAATAAAAAAAAAATTAAATAAAAATACAAAAACCATAAAACAACATATATATATATATATAATATAAATATATAATATATATAAATTATATATAATAATATACAAATATACAAAATTTCAATAATAAAATATTAGATAAAAAATAAAAAAAATAAAAAAAATAAAAAGAAAAGAATAAAATTTTAAAAAAAAGATAGAAATAATAGAAATAAAATTAGAAATAAATAAAAAAAATAATAATAGAAAAAAAAAAAAATTAAATATATATAAAAGATAGATAAAATAAAAGAAAAAAATTTTATAAAGAAAATAAAATAAAAAAGAAATATATACATTTTTTAATATTATAATAATATATAGATTTTATTATATATTATATATATATATATATATAAAAAAATAAAACATATATATAATGTTATATATAAATAATAAAATTATAATGTAAAATATAATATATAATATAATATAATTTTAATTAAAAAAATATTTTATATATATTTTTAATTACATATTATAATGTAATATTTTATATATATATAAAACTATATTTAAAATATATATATATATATATATATACATATATAATTTTAAAATATTATATAAAATATATAAAAATTTAAAATTATATATATTTTATAAAATTAAAATATACAGGGATATATAAAAATTTTAAAATATAAAAACCATGTATTTATATATTTTATTTTTATATATATATATAAAATATATATAAAATATATATATAATAATATAAAATATATATATATATAACATGTTATATATTTTTTAATTTTAGTATTATTTTCCATATATTATATAAATGATATTATTATATATAAAATTTTTATATAATATTTTTTAATTTTATATACTGTTATTTTTTATATATATATATATATTATATATATATATATTATATTATTTTTTTTTTTTCCATTTTTTTTCCTCTATATTTTAAAATTTTTTTTATTTTTATATTTAAAATTTATATTATTTTTTTATTTTTCTTTTAAAATTTATTAGTTTTTTTTCCTTCCCTTTATTTTTTATATTTTTTCCCTGTTTTTTTTATCTTTTTATTTTTATTATTTTTATTATTTAAAATTTTTGATTATTTTTTAAAACCATGTTATTTTTTATCTTTTTTATTTTCCATTTTTTTAGATTTTTAAAATATTTATTTTTTATTTTTTTACCTTTTATTTTATTTTATTTATTTTTATACTTCTTTTTAGTATTATTTTTCCTTTTTCCCCTTTTGAAAAATTTTTTTTAGTTTTTTTATTTTTCTTCTTTTTTTAATTATTTTTGAAAATTTTCTTCTTTTATTTCCTTTTTATTTTCTTCTATCATTCTTTTAATATTTTTTTATCTATATTCTGTTTTTATATTTTTTATTTTATTTTTTCTTTTTTTTCCCTGTATTTTTTAAAATCATTTTAAAATTTGGTTTATTTTTTTTTTTTTTTTTTCCCCCCCTGTTTTTATTTTTTTTTATTTTTATCCTTTATTTTTTTTTTTTATCCATGTTTTTTTTTTTTTTTATTATTTTTTTCCCCCTGTTTTTTTTTTTTTTTTTATTTTAAAATATTATTGTGTGTGTGTGTGTGTTGGTGTGGGGTTGTGTGGTTATACATATTTTAACCCTTTTATTCATAAATTTTATAAAATATTTTGGGGTTTTCCCTTAAAAAAGGAATCAGAGTTTGGCCCAAGTCAACCGAAACACACCAAAAGGAAAAAACCTACGGAAGGTTTTATTGAAAGGGCACTAATCACGACAAAAAAAGGGGAAAATGTACAAACGGGAAGGGAGGGGACCCCGCGGGGGCACGGGGTTCACATGGGGAAAGGGAGAAAAACGGGGGTCAAAGCCCCGGGGGTAACTGGATTTTTGGCCTGGTGCTCCTTTTATTTGCCGCACCGTTTAAAAAAGGCCCGATACCCCGTTCCCACGGGTGATGAGCCAATGGGGAAGGGAACTAAGCCCTGGCAAAGGCCGGGTGTTCTAAGCTTCGCATATCGGACTTACCCATATAGGGGGAAGAAATCAAAGGGGGGGGGAGAGGTAAAGGGGTGAAATTTAAAAAGAAGTTAAGTTTAGAAGATCCTGAGAAATTTCTGGCAGTTGTGACATATACAAAACCAGCGACAGCAGCACAAGCCTCCGGGCTATACAGTGGTAACGTGCCCGGCCTCTCATCCGGGGGGTCGGGGGTTTTGGGGCCCCCCCCAAACCGGAGAAGTTGCAACTGTCGCCCGGGGGTTTTTGGGCTGTGGCGGGGGGGCACCACGGCATTTAAGGACTGGGTTTTAAAACCGAGCCCGAAACCAGGTGACACACGAGCGATTTCGGAAATCGGGCGACACGGGGCTGGGCTCCCCTCATGGGAAATACCCCGGGCGGGGGTAACTTTGCTATGGGACTTATTCTTACCGCAGCACCCCCCCCAACCATCACCCTTCATACGGGAGGGGTCCCCATGGGGGGATGGGGACAAAATAGTTTCCTGGTGCCCCAAAGGCCTATAAACGGGGGAGGGTTTGCCCCCCCTCCCCGGGTTTCATTCCATCTTGGACAAGGAGAACTCTCCCCCACTTGTTTTTTGCCAGTGGGCATCCCGTATTCCCTGGAGACGGGGACCCCCGGGAGGTTGGGGAAAAGCTGAAACGCGGGCCCCGGGCAGCTAGCCCCCCACCTTTTTGGGTCTTTATTCTGTTAGAGGGTGCTTATAAAGGCCCCGGTCAAGTCTTCAGTTGGTCAGATATGGCTCGGGTCAAGCAGGCACTGTTCACCCGGTAGCGCATGGGTCCCGAACTCCCTCAATACTGTAAAAAGTGGTTCCCGTAAAATTCCCTCATTCCCCTGTGGCTATTGGGAATTTTGAGCCCCAACCAGGGTTCCCCTTTTTTGGACTACAAGGTGGGTGGGGGATGAGGAAATGAAAAATTCTATTTGTTTTGGAATACAAAAATTTAAAAGATCTAGCGCTCCCCCTGACGACCTACGCAACCCCCCGCCCTTTCCCCTCGGGAACATCCCCTGTTTTTCATTTTCCACTTTCAAAGGAAAGGGAAGGGGAATCGAAAAGGGTTTTCCCAGGCCCTCCCAAAGAAGGGGAAAAAGTCCTCCTCAACCCACTAAGGAAATCTTACGGGTTTAAATATGAAAGAAATTTCAAAATGGAAAGAAACCTAGTAGTGAAGACCACTGATGGTGTATCAATCATGGATCTTGATATTTTTGAAGTACATGGGAAAAATATTTTTTGGGGGATTTTCAACATGATCCTTGAATCCCCCCACAATAAAGATGGTAGCCTAATAGTTGGGGTTTCGTAAACCAGGAGAGTGAAAAGCTACGTGGATATGTAACATCCCTGGACTCAATTTTGTTTTGTTCTCTTCCCCAAATCCTCAATCAGGGGAAGGGAACGGGTCTTTCCTGGACCTGATGGGGTTTATTCTAGGAGAAAACTTTTAGGGGAACTAGAGAATTTTAATGTGGGGGGGGCAGTAAAAGTTTTAAGAAGAAAGTCCCTTTTTGGAACGGGCGACCCCAAACTCTCCTTCAAACTTTTAACACTTTGCCCTTCCAGAATCGGTTAAGTTGGAAGGGGTCCTGTAGCGTACCGATCCTAAATTTTAATCAAAATCCCCCTTTTTTTTTGTTTTCAGGGTTTTTAAAGTTTTAAAAAAAGTACCCGCTAAACTGCCACCACCCGTTTAGAAAGTAGGGGAACGAGATGAAACTTTGTAAAAAGTTAATGTGTAATTAGCATTGGGGAAAAAGGAGGGACAGAAAAGTGTGCCAATTTTTGGAATGTGTGTTGTATAAAGTGTAAAAAACCAGCGGAAAAAAGAATGGCAAGACTTCCCTGGGGCGAGGAGGACGAGCACGGGAATTTCCCCACGTGTAAAGGATTAGGAAAAGGGCTTTTTTGGGATTTAATTATCTGCTTTCCTTAGTTCGGGGCAAAAATTTTTTATTTAATATCAAAAGAAAAACAAAATCACAGGACCTTTTAATTTCTTTTATTATAAAATTGGGGAAATAAAGCGGTTTTTAAAAAAAAATATAAAACAAAAAAAATAGATACTAAAATAAACTAATTTAGTTCCTTTTTAAGCTAAAAAAACTTATGAACTTTGCTTACTTACGAAAAAAAAAAGAAAAAGGGAAACCACTATAAAACAAATTTTAAAAAAAAAAAAGAGCAAAAACCTATTACTCACTTGCTCGGGATGTAAAATTCATGGGAAAACGAATCCCTTTGCCCGAAAACAACACTTTTCCCCAAAACCCAAAAAAAAAAGCAAAAAAATCCTTTTAAAAGCCCCCCCCCATGCCTACTTTAAAATCCACAAAAAAAGAACAGAGGACAGCCCACCCTGGGGTGCCTCCTGCCTCAGCCCGCACCGCTACTCCCAAAAAGGGTTTGAGGATCCCCCAAATTTTACACCTGTCCCCAAGGAGCCCCGTAGCAAGGGGGCCGTAATTTTTAAACGTACTAAATTTTACTTTTTTTTTTTTTGGTTGGGAAAAAGGGTCAAAAGGGCAAGTGTAAAACTATTAATAAAATTTTTAATATTCCCTTTAAGGGAAAAAAAAGATCTTTTTTAAGAAAGACAATAACTTGAAAATGTAGTATTAATTTAAAAAAAAATTTTTAAATTAAAACAAAATTTAGTTTTCTTTATTTTTTATTTCCTTAAAACCACACCCCTTAAAGACTGGTGCCCCCCACATGGTGAGGGGGGCGGTTTATTATACTGAATAGTAATGGAGTACAAAGTTTTTTTCCCAGGCTTCCGGGATTTTTTTAATGGGAAAGGAAAACAGATTCACAAAAAATGAGCAGGTTTTTTATTTTGTATTTTTAAATTGCCGTTCTTTTTAAGTTTGGCGGGGCCTTCTCTTTTTTAAAAAGGGTGGGGTTTTTTCCCCTTTCCCCACGACATCCAGTGTTCACGCCCCAAACGCTTCGTCCGCCCCCCCGTTTTGCGTTAAGGGCGGGAGAGCCCGATATGCCCTTATTTAAACCCTGGCGTGGGATCCCGGGGATTTTTTTCTGGGGGAAACTTTTTCGGGGGTTTACATGAGAAGCAGGCGGCCGAGGGAAAAACCCCAATAAGGGGGGCTTTTCCTAAAATCTTTCTTTATAATCAGCCATACATTACCCCCTAAAAAAATTTCTATGGGGCCCCAACCCCTGGGGCGGTGCTTCCACGGCCGGGGTTTATGGGCATGGAACCCCCTCTTGCCTTTTTAAGGGGAAAATGGACAACCAAGCGAAATTTTAAAAGTGGGTACAACAGGTCATCAAAAAGATGACAACTGTCCGGGTCCAATATGCTTTTAAAACCTGAAAAGGGAAGTCATGAAGCTTTTTCAAAGTATGTAAAAGATAAAAAATTTCAAAAAAAAAGGTTTTGGGTTTAATAAGGGAGAAAGGAGAAATTGGTTTCCAGGGGGCAAAGCGATTTTTCCCTGTTTCCCCAAAAGCCGGGAAAAACCCTTTGCGGGGGTTTTAAACCCTTCCCCTTCCCACCAAACTTTGCCCTCCGGTGCTTCTTACACCACACACTCCCCCCATTTCCCTTTTAAAACCCTCGCCCCCCAAAAAATTGCTAAAAGGGCCCTCTGGTGAATTCCACCGAAACGGAGTAGGAGTGAAGGGTCAATTGAGGAGACCCCTTTCCCAAAGAAAGGGTTTTTTGGAACCACGGGTTAAGGCTCCAGGGGGCCTAAAACGGTGACGTCCAGCTGCCACCACATCCACAGGGGCCCTCCACTGCTAGGCAGAATGCCCCTGAAGAAAAGGCCAGGTACCCCTTTGCCCAGACAAAGAATCCTGACCTGTTCAAAGGACTCTTTTTCAAAGTGGGGGGTTTTTGGAGCCGTCGGGGCAGGGCCCCCGAGGCCCCAATGAGACACCCCCAGCTACCACTAATTAAACGGGGCCTTTGCGTAGCCAAAAATGCCCCCGAAGCAAAGGTTCAGGCCATCTTTTGCCCGGGAAAACCCAAAAAGGGGGAGCCGTCAAAAGGAACCTTTTTAAAACTATTTCCCAGGGGAAAAACAACCCCTCAAAAGATTCTCCCAGATCCGGGAAAGGGGACAGCCTAAAGGGTGGGAAAACCTTGCCCGCAAACCCTTATGAAGAAGAAATTTTGGAAAACGGATCCCCTAACCCAAAGGGAACTGTCGGGGGAATTCAGGAAAAAGGGGAAGAACGGGAAACATCTGATATTTTTCATGTAACCCAATTGTGTATGCTTAAAAAGAGTTTATGACCACAAAAAACCCCATCCAATTTCCCTGAGAGGTTTCCCAAAAATTCCCAAGCCCATTTTTTGGGATTTTTGAAAAAGGGGCCTCAGGGGAGGAGAAACGTAATGGTATGTCAGGATTTTCCCCTTTCCGGGCCTCCCCCTTTGCGGGACAACACTGCAGGTAAAGGGCTGGGAGAAAGGCTTGACAGGGACCTTAACTGTTGATCTATAAAACCCCTTTCCCCCAACAAAACTCAACAAAAGATGATTTGGAAGATCATCCATTTCTATTTTTTGGGGAGTTTTCAATGGTCGGCATCACCTTTTGGGAGCACTTTGTGCAACCCTCGGGGAAAGGGGCCTTTGGGAGCCTTTTTCTTAAAAGTAGATGCAGCTTTTTTAATTTAGGGGAAACTCCCACCTTTTCCCAAAATTTCAACCTGGGACTTTCTCCAAAAATGGGCCCCCTCCCAAAAAGGGCTCACCTGATTCACAAAAGAATTTTACTTGGCAGGTCAGGGAAAAAGACTTACAGGGAAGAAAACCCAAATTTCCAATATTTTTTGCAGGAGGTAATCAGATGGCAAATTGAACATGCCCCCCGGAATTTTTTTAGATAAAAACTGCAGTTTTTTAAAGGATCTGTGAATTTTTTTTCCAGTGGGGTTTAAAGATGCTTTTTAATAATTCACATCCAAATTTTCTTTTTCCCCGCAAAAAGCATCCATTCCAAAAAGGGTAGCGAACGTTACCGTCGGCCCCCGGGTTTACCATGGTTTTGGGTTAATCCCAACAAGCTGTCAGAGAAAGGAAAGCTGCTTTAAAGGGCCCGTTGAAACGTTTGTCCCAGTGATGAAACCCCTTAAAATCCTTAAAAAAAAGACCCGACCAAAGGGGCCATGCTAGTGCTAAAAAAGGGGCCAGACAGACACCCTGGGGGAAAGTAGGGTCCCCTAAATTAAACCCCTCGGGGCCCCCCTTAGCATGGGTATGGGACAAGGTGTGTAAGATTGCGGGGAAAGACACACCCAATATCACAACCTGCTCTAAAGATAGATGGCTAATCATCAAAAAAAAAAAATATGTTGCTAATGAGCTAGCGAAATCCATGGCAGAGATCTCCTCTGGACATCTTAAAACTGCCCGTTCTCACTCTTCGGGTTTAAAAGGGAAAACGACACCTATTGACGTTTTTTGGGTGGGGACTGCACCCGAACAAAGAGATGGACCCCTTGTTTTGCAGCACTGCCGTAAGATTTGCCCCGGGAAAAGTGAAAAATTTTTCCATACCAAATGATACCCTCAGTTACCGGGGCTCCCGAATTTCCCCTTTTGGAACCTATTCAAAGGATTATGGGTTTACGGGTGCCAAACTGCATGGAAGGAGGCTATAATTTCCCCCAAACCCCCCAAAAAACCCCCCGGAAATTGGGCCAGTTTCTCCACCAAACCCCCCGGGGGGAAAAAAAATTTTTTTTGGGTAAAAAAAATTTTTTTAAAAAAAAATTTTTTTTAAAAAAGGGGGCCAAAAATTTTTTTTTTTTTAAAAAAAAATTCCAACCCCAAAAAACCCTTTTTTTTTTTAAAAAAACCCCTTTTTCCCCCCCGGAAAAGGGGTTTGGGGAAAATTTTAAAATTTAAAACCGGAAAACCCAAAGGGGGTCCCAAAGGGATTTTTTAACCCTTTTTCCCTTAAAAAATTTTTTGGGGGGTTTTTCCCCTTTGGGGGGTTTTTGGAGGGGGTTTTTTTGGGGGGGCCAAAAAAAAAAAGGTTTTAAAAAAATTTTTGGGGGGAAAATTTTTTTGGGAAAAAAACTTAAAAAAAAAATTCCCCCCCGGGAAAAAAACCCCCCCAAATTTTAAAAAAAAAATTTTTTTTTGGGAAATTTTTTTGGCCCAAAAAAAAAATTTTTTTAAAAAAAAAAAGGGGGGGGTTTTTTTTTTTTTTTTTTTAAAAAAACCCCCCCCCTTTTTTTTTTTTTTTCCTTTTTTTTAATTTTTTCCCCTTTTTTTTTTTTGGGGGGAATTTACGGGGGTTTTTAAAAAATTTGGGGGCCCTTTTTTTTGGAGACCCCTTTTTTTTAAAAAATTTTTTCCCCCCCTTTTAAAAAAAAATTTTAAAACCCAAAAAGGGGGTTTTTAAAAACCCCCCCGGGCCCCCCCCAAGGGGGGGTTTTTTTAAAAAATTTTGGGTTTTTTTCCCCCTTTTTTTTTTAATTTTGGGGAAAAAAGGGGGGGGGGGGGAAGGGGGGGGGGGAAAAAAAAATTTAAAAAATTTTCCCCAAAAAAAAAAAACGGGTTTAAAAAAAGGGGGGGGGGGGGGTTTAAAAAAAAAGGGGGGGGTTTTTTGGGTTTTCCCCCAAAAAATTTTCCCCCCTTTTAAAAAAAAAAACCCCCTTTTTTTAAAATTTTTTTAAAAATTTTTTTTGGAAAAAAAAAATTAAAAAAAAAAGGGGTTTAAATTTTTTCCAAAAAATTTTTGGGGGGTTTTTTTTGGGTTTTTTTGGGGGGGGGGGGGAAGGGGAAAAAGGGGAAAAAGGGGGGGGGGGGATTTTTTTTTTTTTTTTTTTTTTAAATTTTTTTTTTTTTTTTTTTTTTTTTTTTTTTTTCCCTTTTTAAAAAAAAAAAAATTTTAATAAATTTAAAAAAAAAAAAAAAAACCCCCCCCAAAAAAAAAAAAATTTTGGGGGGGGGAAAAAGGGGGAAATTTTTGGGGGGTTAAATTTTTTAAAAAAAAAATTTTTTTTTTTAAAAAAAAAAATTGGGGGGAAAAAAAAAAGGGGGGTTTTTTTAATTTTTTGGGCCTTTAAAAATTTTTAAAAAATTTTTTTTAAAATTTTTTTTTTTTAAAAAGGGGGGAAAAAAATTTTTTTTTTTTTTTTTTTTTTAAAAAAAAAAATTTTTTTTTTTTCCCCTTTTTTTAAAAAAAAAAATTTTCCCCTTTAAAAGGGGGGGGGTTTTTTTTAAAACCCCAAAAACCCCCCCCCGTTTTACCCCCGGGGCCCAAAAAAACCCCGGGGGGGCCCCGGGGGGGCCCCCAAACCCCAAAAAGGGCCCCCCCCCTTTTTTAAAACCCAAAAAAGGGTTTATGGGTTAAAAGGGGTTTTAAAAAGGGGAAAAAAAAAAGGCCCCTTTTCCGGAAAAAAAAAAAAAGGGGGGAAAAAAAAAAAAAAAAAAAATTTAAAAAAAATTCTTCCTTTTAAAAAAACCCAAAAAAAAACCCCCCCTTTTCCCCCCCTCCCCAAAAAAAATTAAAACCCCCCCAAAAAAAAATTTAAAAAAAAGGGGGAAAAAAAAAAAAAACCCCCCAAACCCCCAAAAAAAATTTTTAAAAAACCCCCCCTCAAAAAAAAAACAACCCCCCTTTTTAAAAACAAAAAAAACCCCCAAAAAAAAAAAACCCCCCCAAAAAAAAAAAAAAAAAAATTTTGGGGTTTAAAAAACCGGCCCCTTTTTAAAAAAAAAATTCCCAAAACCCCCCCAAAAAAAAGGCAACCCCCCTTTCCCAAAAAACCAAAAATTTCAAAACCCCAAAAAAAAAATTTGGAAAACCCCCAAAAAAACCCCCCCCCACCAAAAAACCCCCCACCCCCGGCCCCCAAAAAACCCCAAAAAAAACCCCCCCCCCCAAAAAAAAAACCCCCCTTAAAAAAAAAATTTTTGGGGAAAACAACCCCCAAAAAACCCCCCCCGGGGGGGGAAAAAAAAACCCTCCACCCCCAAAAAAAAAAAAACAAAAACCCCTTAAAAAAAAAAAACCCCCCCCAAAAAAAAAAAAAACAAAAAGTTTAAAATTTTAAAAAACCAAAAAAGGGGGAAAAAAAAAAATTAAAAACCCAAAAAAAATTAAAAAAAAGGAAAACCCCCCCCGGGGGGGCAAAAAAAAAAAAAAAAAATTAATTAAAAAAAAAAAGGGAAAAAAAACAAAACAAAGGTTTTTAAAAAACCCCCCCCAAAGGTTTAAAAAAACCCCCCCCAAAAAAGAAAAAAAAAAAACCCCCCAAAAAAAACAAAACCAAAAAAAAAAAAAAAACCCCCCAAAAACCCCCCAAAGTTCCCCAAAAAAAATTTTAACCCCCCCAAAGGGAAAAAACCCAAAAAAAAAAACCCCCCCCAAAAAAACCCCCCCAACCCCAAAAAAAAAAACAAATTTTTAAAACCCCCCTTTTAAATTAAAAAAAAATTTTGGGGGGGTAAAAAAATTTTTTTTTTGGGCCCCCCCCAAAAAAAAAAAAAACCCCCCCGGGGGGTTCCCCCCCTTAAAATTTTAAAAACCCAAAAAAAAAAAAAACCCCCCCCCCCTTTAAAAAAACCCCCCAAAAATTAAAAAAGGGCCCCCCCGGGGGGCCCCCTTAAAAATTTTTTTTTTAAAAAAACCCCCCCCCGGGGGACCCCCCCTTTTTTTTTCCCCCCCCCCCCCAAAAAAAATTTTTTTCCCCCCTTTTTTTTTCCCCCCCCCAAAAAGGGCCCCAAAAACCCCCCAAAAAAACCCCCCCAAACCCCCCAAAAAAAAAAAATTTTTTTTTCCCCAAAAAAATTTAAAACCCCCCCCAAAACCCAAAAAAACCCCCCCAAAAAAAAAAAAAAACCCCCAAATTTCCCCCCCCCCAAAAAAACCCCCCCAAAAAAAAACCAAAATTTTAAAAACCCCAAAAAAAAATTTAAAAAAAAATTTAAAAAACCAAAACAAACCCCCCCAAAAAAAAAAAACCAAAAAAAATTTTAAAAAAAAAACCGGGAAAAAACCCCTTTTAAAAAAATTTTCCCCCCAAAACCCCAAAAAAAAAAAAAAAAACCAAAAAAAAAAACCCCCCCCCCCAAAAAAAGGGGGGGGGAAAAAAAAAACCAAAAAAAAAAAAAAAAAAAAACCAAAAAATTTTTCCCCCCAAAAAAAAAAAAACCCCCCCCCTAAAATTAAGGGGCAATTTTTGGAACCCCGGGAAAAAACCCCAAAAAAAAAAAAAAAAGGGGGGCCCCCCCCCCCTTTGGGGTTTTTTAAAAAAAAAAATTTTAAAAAAAAAAACCCCCCCCCCCCCCCCCCGGGGGGGGGGGAAAAGGGGGGGGGGGGCCCCCCCCCCCGGGGGGGGGGGGGGGCCCCCCCCCCCCCCCCCCCCCAGGCCCCCCCCCAAAAAGCGGGGGGCCCCCCCCCCAAAAAGGAAAAAAGGGGGGAAAAAAAACCCCGGGGGGTGGGGGGCCCAAAAAAAAAACCCCCCCCCCCCGGGGAAAAAACCCCAACCCCAAAAATTCCCAACCCCCCGGGGCCCCCCTTTTTCCCCGAAAGGCCCCCAGTTGGGGAAAAAAAACCCCCCCCAAAAAATTTTTAAAAACCCCAAAAAAACCCAAAAAAATTTCCCCCCCCCCCCCCCCGGGGGCCCCCCGAAAACCCCCCCCCCAAAAAAACCCCCCCCCCGGGGGTTTTTTCCCGGGGAAAAAACAAAGGGGTTTTTTTTTAAAAAACCCCAAACCCCCCAAAAGGTTTCCCAAAAAGGTTTCCCCCCGAAAAGGGAAAGGGGGGCCCCTTGCAAAAATTAAAAAGGGGGTTTTTCCCCCTTTTTTTCTTTCCCCCCAAAAAAAAAAAAGGGGTTTTTTGGAAAAACCCCCCAATTTTCCCCCGGGGGAAAAAGGGGGGGCCGGTTCCCCCGGGGGGGGCATTTTTTCCCCCCCCCAAAAAAAACCCCCCTTGGAAAAAAATCCCCAACCCCCCCCAAAAGGGGGGGGCCCCCCCCCCCCCGGGGGGGGGGGCCCTTTTTTTTAAACGGCCCCCCCCCCCCCAAAAAAAAAATTTTTAAAAAACCAGGTTTTCCCCCCCGGGGGCCCCCCCCCCCCCAAAAAGGGGGGGGGGGGGCCCCTCCAAAGGGGAAAAAACCCGGGGCCCCCAAAAAAAAGGGGAAATTAAAAAAACCCCACCCCGGGGTTTTATTTAAAAAAAAAAAAATTTTTTTTTAAAAAAAAATTCCCAAATTTGAAAAAAAAAAAAAAAGGGTTTTTTAAAAAAAAATTTTTTTTTTTAAATTTAAAAAAAAAACCCCTTTTTTAAAAAAAAAATTTTTAAAAAATTAAAAAAAAAGGGGGGGAAAAACCCCAAAAATTTCCCTTTTTTTTTTTTTTTTTAAAAAAATTTTAAAACCCTTGGGAAAAGGGAAAAAAAAAAAAAAAAGGGGCCCCCCCCCAAAAAAAAAAATTTTTTTTTCACCCCCAAAATTTTTTTTTTTTAAAACCCGGGGGGGGCCCCCCCCCCCCCCCCCCAAATTTTTAAGGAACCTTTAAATTTTTTTCCCCCTTTTTCCCCCCAAAAAAACCCCATTTTTCTTTTAAAAGGTAATTCAGCGCAGTGTGATCAAGGAGCATTGACATTGTCATGCTTAGGTACATTAACAGTGGGACCTGTTCGCTTCTCAGGGTATCATGTCTTCATACTGCCACACAAGATGACAAGAGAGGCTTGATCACCCTTGTCAGAAAAAACAATCCCTGCTCCACAATAGCCGATGCACCACACTGTGGAGACGATGTTGAATCTCGTGCCGTCGAGATTCATCTGGCTGGGGGGGCCCCTCAAACTGTACAATGTGTACAGCCGGCCACTCTGTAGGAGCTTAGACATCAGCTAGGTCTGTGCTTCTGCAGCACATAACCGAGTGATCATCAATGCACACCACCCCATCCTGGCTCCCTGCTGGGGACTAGATGCGGCTGGCTATCACATAGCCAACGTGCTTGAGACATTCCCTGAGATCGCTCTCCTCAATACCCAAGAGCCAACGCATGTCAGAGGAGGGGTCCTAGACCTCACCCTGGCCACTGCGACTCTGGTGGAGAGGATTAGCTGGTGTGTTGATGAGACCGTCACAAGTGACCATTATGGCACTATAACTATCGAAATCTACATAAAAAAAAGTATTATTGGATTTCTATTAAAATATAATCGCCACCACCACCGCTGTTTTATTAAAAAAACAAGGAAAAACAAATCTCCTCCAAGTAAATTAATTTTTATTAACATTAAAATCATAATTCCTGTAATGAAGGGATTGAGTAACCTCAAGTAAAGTTTTCTATATTTTACCATTTTAATTTTACAATATAATTACAGTAAGTCAGAATTCTCTTGGAAATATGAAGTGGAATGTTCTTTAAAAAATCAATAAAAATAACTGACAAGGCCCGCTTACCAGAGTAACAACCAACGACACCCTGGCTATGGTTTCTCATATCTTTCTCTTGAACCATGTCTCTCAGACCACTGGGGAAGCGACCCGGAGTCACCCTGCCGGTCGCTCCCTCGCACACATCAGCATCACGTGATCGCACCCGAACGATGTCTCGTCATCACGGTTTTTCCCCTTGTGCCTAGCACCCGCGATTTTCCTTTCTTTTTAACACTCGTGGAAGATTCCCAATCTTCCACATCCCTCCCCCCTTATTAACAGCCTGTCCCCAGGACAGGATACTATACAGTTCTTTGTCACAGACTTCTAGCACACACAGTAACCCTGCATACAGGGGGCATACAGGTACTACACCTTGCCCGCAAGTGACCTATAGGCTATCAGAAGGCAGGAGGAGCCTTACATCTCCTGTTGTGAGCTATGTACCTCACACCGATACGGAAAGATCGAATTTCAGTTACCTTTGTGACACTTGGGGGGAGGATAACATTTACTTACTTCCGTTTCTTCTGTCACACATACGGACGGCATAGTTCCTTTTTTGCCCACTGATATAATTAATGCACAATTTTTTAATATATAAAAGTGTTAACAATTGTGAGAATCCACAAGGCCACATTACTGCCACACTTAGACTTTATTTTTCCACATATGTTCACACCAAGAGCGTTCTAGGAGAGTCGAAAGCGTCCATTTGTGTTGGTAAGGAGGCTCGGTGACCAGAATATCTTGGTGTAGGTTCTCTATGATTTCCTTCTCTAAGGTTCAGATCTATATGAGGAGGTTGACAGAGCTGGTAAAATGAAAGTGTTTGCTGACACCCAGATGGTACTGAGTGCCCATCTTTAGGACCTCCCTGGACTTTGTCACAATTTTATTAAATGTTCCTTGGTTTATACAGTTGAAGACCAGATTTTCTTCTCGAGGAAGTGACATAATCCATTCTTCGCCGGACAGACACTCCATCCCGGTTGAATTACTTTGCAGTCAATAAGGTCCCTCTCTTCTCCACAAACAGGTCCCTGGCCTCTGAAACAAGAAGGACAGCGCAGAAATCTGGGTATGGATAAAGCCATAGAGTTCAAGATGGACAGGAAAACATCCATTTGGTAGCCTGCAAAGGGAAAGTCAGATATACCATCAAATTTCCCAAAGAACTTCCAGGCATTAGTTTTACATTTAAAGAAAGTAATATATGTATAAATTCTCTTCATATGGAGGAATTATGAGGGACACCCCTTCCTTTGTTAACGTATTTAATATGGATAAGAGTACATCAGGGGCATAAAGTTTGGCGGAAGAATACCTACGTTTGCTTCCCATAAAAATTTAATTTTGGTTTTCCTCTACTCCTCGAGAATAGCCGTAGTTCTCCAGGACAGAACTACACAAAAATATCTTCCCTATATAGTTGCAAACCGCCGACCCAAGTTAGTGCCCACTACATCTATGACACCAATAGCTTCATCCATTCTCCCCAGTGCCCTCGCTATTCATTCTCCCGAATATGACAGTGTCTAACAGGCTAGTGGTGACCCAGCCATTTCAATAGCTCTTTGTGCTAACTTATCAGATTCCATGATTTAGGTGTGCAACATATCTATACGATGATTAGTTACCTCCCATTATCAATCCTGAAACATTGCTAACCAAATTTAGTCCCTCCCAGAGAGAATGCTTCTGTCGGCCTTGATGAACTAACCTAAAAAAAATCTCGAATTGTTGTCATATGATTGCCTATATTCTTTCTCATATGTCAATTATTGTGAAATTGTGTCGGCAATCACTATTTTTTCTGGCTTACAATTTGTCTCTCCATAGTCCATCTCGGATAATCCAAGTTTTTTTTTAACTATCCTCTTTTAACTTTTTCCATCTTCAAAAAGGGATCTAAAAACTCCCCCTGTTTTATCTTGACAGGAACGATCTGTACTATCGATGTATAAGTTACCTTAGAATAGGGAACAAAAACCAGTTCAGAACGAGCAAGGCAGTCTTCGGACTCCATACTGGCTGTGGTCATCCCCACAATCTGAAATTGGGGATGTATATTTTAATATATAACCCCTGGTTATTATCTTATCTGTTCTCCTTTGTATCCTTCTACTTCCACTTCGTAATAATATGCACAATATTTTCCTTTTTTCTCAAATCCACATATTTCTCTGGAACTTCCAAAGTTTCCAAACTATTGTCATCCTCAAATTCTTCAATTTTTTCTTTCGTTGGGTATGCCTTATCTATATTATGGGCCTTGCCCCTTACTAATGACATTTCTAATTTCAACCTATCTACGTGTTCTTTGCGTTCTTTCCCATCAGCAACCCTCTTAATTTTCAATACATCATTAATTTTTTCTATTACCCTATATGGTCCAGAATATAATGGTTGCATTTTTTTGCTCAACCCCACCTTACGAGTAGCTTTGAGGTATACCCGGTCTCCTATGATTTGGGAAGGCTTGGCATAAGGCCGATCCCTTGTCCTTTTCTGGATATCTTCTTCAATATGTTCTTTGCATCTTTTAAAAATCCTTGAGCCCATGGCTCTTGTCTCTTGCAAATAATCTTACACATTATACCAAGGAGCTGTGTCTTTGAATATAGAATATATGGAAATGAGGGTCCTGATGCTTTAGCGTGAAAAAAGGTGTGTCTTTCATCCCCCCATGGTAAGCAGTATTGTAAGCTAACTCTGCCATAGGTAACATTCGAGAACACACTGACGGGTTGTCCCAGACCATCGTACGCAAAATTTTATTCAATGTACCATTTACTCTTTCCACTTGTCCATTTGAACTTGGATGATATGGAGTAATAGTACGTTTTATCAATCCCAAATTCTTCTGTTAGCGTTTTGAATAGTTTGTTTATAAACTCCACTCTGCAATCAGAAATGATTTGACGTGGAGTCCCCTCTTTGTAAATAAATCCTTTCATAAATGCCTCCGCGACTTCTAATGAATCCTTAGACTTTAATGGAATTGCAACAAGGTATTTTGTCAAAGCATCTACTACCGTAAGTATGTAACGAAAGCCTTCAGATTCCGGATACGGACCCATTATATCCATATGGACATGCTCAAAAAGGCCTTGAAACTTCAGGGTATCTTAAGAGAGTAACAGGGATATGTTTGCCTGGCTTACAGCGCAAACATATGTCGCGGGACGAACAATATTCCTTTACCTATTTTCTTCATGTTTGGAAAAAATGAAAATAATTTCAATCTCTTTAAGGCTACCAAAACACCCCCATGCCCTGCAATAGGAATCGAATGAGCTAACCTTAAAGCTGTACTCTGATACAATTTTGGGACCACCACTCGAAAGACCTTTCTAAAAGGATTATCTAAAATGTTATATAATATCCATCTGGTCGTACCTGATAATTCTTGATTTTTTCCAGGAATCCCTTTTTAAAATCATCTTTAGTGAGGTCACCTTCACCTCGTAATTTAAATTTTACACGACCCCATAGATCTTGTGCATTTCGTAAACTATCTAGTCCCCATGTCAGTGGTCTCAGGTGAACTACTTTCACTACTATCTACCATTTCCCGACCTCGGACTATCAAGCCGATATCCCTTTATAAGATGCAGTAGCTCGCGAGTAACACCGACAACTAAATCGTCTATTGGCTGATCAGCTGCTCTGATTCGCGACAGCGCATCTGCTTAATTTTCCTTCCCCGGCAATTCAAAAATTCCTTGTTAGCTCCCCCCTGGCTGTTTTATTTCCATCTTACTAAAAAAAGGGAAACCTGGGCTTAACTACTCAAAAAACCCTGAACTTTTGGAAAAAACCCCCCAATGTTTCCTTTTTCCACGTAGTTTGTCCCCCTTTAAAGTCCTTAAACTGGTCGGGGTTCCAATTAATTTTGGACTATCGATTCATTTAATTTAAAAAAAAATAAAAAAAAAAATTGGGAAACAAAACCTTACCTCCAAATTAAATTGGGAAATTTTTCCCCATTGTTTTTTCCCTTTTTTTTCGCCCTAAATCTTTAAATCCACTTTCCTGCAAAAACTTCTTCTGATTAAAAAAAAAATTTTACTTTTAAAAATTATAGGAGTTAAAACCCCATTGCTTCAACTTTTTTTCTCCTAAATTTTCCATTCCTTCCCAAAACCCTTTTTCTCCAAAAAAAAAAAACAATTTACTTTTGTAAGAGTTCTATTAAAGGACCTCCTTTAAAACAAAAGCACCCCCCTTTTTCCCCAAAAAAAAAAAAAAAAAAAAAACCCAAAAAAATTTTTCGTAGTGGCCTACCCTACAGGGGGGGGCCCATGAGGGTGAGAAAAAAATGTTTCCGGGTCCCCAAAGGCCTATAGGGGGGATGGGCACCCACCCCGGGTTTCATTCCCTGGACCAGGGGAACTCTTCAGGGGTTTCTTTGTGTGGTGGCATCCCGTATTACCAAACGGAGTCCTGGATTGAGCGATGCTCACGCTGCGCCCTGCAGCTAGCAACCACTTTTTGGGTCTTTTATTGGGGTTAGACGGGGCTTGATTAAGGCCCGGTCAAGTCAATGGGCTGGTCAAATATGGCTAGGGTCAGCGGAAATATTCAGTGGGCACGATAGGCCCCGCGACTGCCATCAACTTTAGGGGGGCGTGTAATTTCCTCATATATGGGGCTGTTGGGAGATTTTGGCCCCAATATGCTTCCCCTCGTTGGACCCCCATGGGGGTGGGGGATGGGGAAATAAAATTTTCCAAATTTGTATGGTATTAAAAATTTACAAAGATCTATTTTCTCCCTGAGACCTACGCAATCCCCGACCATTCCCTCGGGAACATCACTTTTGTCACTTTGGAACCTTCCAGATTCAAAGGGCAAGAATGGAATCGAAATGGTTCCCGGGCTCCCAACCAGGTAAGAAGGGGAAAAGTCCTCCTCAACCCACTAAGGAAACTTACCTGGTAAATAGAAAACATTTCATATATAAGTACCTAGATGAAGACCTTGAAGGGTATAAATCAGGGATCTTGATATTTTCGAAGTACACGAAAAATTGTTGAAGTATGTCAACGTGATCCTCGCCACCCCCACAGCAAGGCGCCTAATATTGAGGTTTCGTCACCATCTGCTGCGATATGCGACATTCCGGGGCAAAATTTTTCATGTTCCCCTCCAAACCCTCATCATGTAAGGGAATTGTTTTTTTTCCCGAACCTGTGAGATTCTGGGGAAAAACTGTTAGAGGAACTAAAAATTTTTAAATGTAGGGGCCCAATAAAACTTTTAAGAAAAATTTTAGGGTTTTGGGGAAACTTTAAAACCCCAAACTCTCCTAATTTTCAAAATCGTTGGTCCTTCCCAGAATCGTTAAGTTGCAGGGACCACCTCAAGGTAAAGCCAATTGCCCAACCCTATGGGGTGCTTCCACTGCCGGGTTAGGGGCATGGACCCAAAACTTTTTTGCCTTTTTAAGGAAAAAGGGAAAACCCAAATAATAGTTTTAAAGGGGGTAAACAGGTCATCAAAATGACAACTCCCCGGCCAAATATGCTTTTACCACTGCAAAAACTCATAAAGGGCTTCTTCAAGCAGTGTAAAAGAAACAAATTTGAAAAAGAATATTAAAAATAAGGGCAAGGAAAAGTTATTTTTCCCCAGAGGCAAAGCGCGTGCCCGTGTGCTTTTGCACACCCAGGTAAGCCCTTTTGCTTCGGTTCTGCCCATCCCCTTCCCCCCAACCTTGCCTTCCCCAATGCTTCTTACACCACACACTCTCCCACTCTGCCTCATCCCAATTGCTGAAACTCCTCTGGTGAATTCCACCAAAAGGGATAGGAGTGAGGGGTCTTTTGAAGAACCCCCCTCCCAAAGTAAGGTCTTTGGAGCCATCAGGGAGGCCCCAAGGCCCAATGGGACAGCCCCAGCTGCCACCATTCCACAGGGGCCTTGCTGCTACGCAGAATGCCCCAAAGCAAGGCTGGGGTTTTCCTTTCCCCAAAAAAGGAACCCTGATCTGTTCAAAAGACTCATTTTAAAGGTGGGGCCCCTTTGGGAGCCGTCGGGAAAGGGGGCCCCGGGTCAAAACGGGCAGTCCAGCTCCCACCACATCCCGGGGGGCCTCTGCTGCTAGGCAAATGCCCCTAAAGAAAAGGCTCAGGTCCTTTTCTTTGTCCAGGCAAAGAAACCCTGAGCCTGTCAAAGGAAAAAAAACCTGGGGAAAAACTATTCCACGGTAAAAAAACCCCCTAAAAAGACTCTCCCAAGACCGGGAAAAGGGACAGCCTAAAGTGTGGGGCAAACCTTGACCACGGTGTCCCAAACACCTTATAAAAAATATTTTTAAAGAACTGGATCCCCTAATCCAATGGAACTGTCAGGGAATTCATGAAAAAAGGGGAAAAAATGCAACATCGATAGTTTTCATGTAACCCGTTTGTTTATCCCTACAAGAGTTATGACAAGGAAAATCTCCGATTTCCCTGAGAGGTTTCCCAAATTTCAACCCCATTTGGACTTTCGAAAAAATGACCCATGGGGGATCGCATAATGGTACGTCAAAGATTTCCCTTCAGCCATCCACCTGCAGACAAACTGAAAGGAAAGGGCTTGAAAATGGGTTTGACAAAACCCCTTTACACTGTTGCATTACTCCCTTTCCTCCACATAATCTAAACATAAATGTTTTGGAAGATCTCTTGGGCAGTTGCCACATCGATTTCTACTCTTGGGGATTTCAATGGTCGGCACACCTCTGGGGGACATTTTTTGTGAACCCTCGGGGAAGGGCCTTGGAGTCCTTGCTCCTAAGAGTAAATGCAGTTTTTTAAACGTGACCTCCCACAATTTCCCAAAATTAAAAACGGGGACTTCTCCAAATATAGACCTTTCATTGCCCTCACCTTTCACAATGAATTTCACTTGGCGGTTATGGAAGCTTACATGGGCGACCATTTTCAATACTTTTGGAGAGGTAAATGGTTTTCCCACCCAATGGATGCAGAGTTTGGGATTTGAACATGGGGAGGGAATCTTTTTTAGATCAACTGCAGTTTTGATGGATCGGGAAATGATTTCCAGTGGTTCAAGATGCTGTTAAATCATTTCACATCACAAATTTCACCTTGCAGCAGAACATCCATTCCAAAAGGGGCGGGCTTTACCGTCGACCCCCGGTCCATGGTGGTCTGATAAATCCCAAAAAACTGTCAGAGCAAGAAAAGCTGCTTAAGGCTTTTGAAACGACGCCCCATGATGTAACCACCATTACAAAAACCCCAAGCCAAGCCAGGCGAGTGCTAAAGGGGCCAGAGGGACATCATGGAGACGTATTCCCCTTTGTTTAAATTTGGGGCCCCCTTGCATGGGTAGGGGACAAGGTGCGAAAGATCGCGGGGAAAGAGCACTCACTGTCCCACCGTTTTGAAGATTGATGGCATAATCACACAGATAAAAAGATGTTGCAAATGCTACTAAACCCCATGGCAGAGATCTCCTCTGGAGCTCTTACCTGCCCGATTCTCCACTCTTCGGGCTGAACAGGAGCGACACCCTATCTTTCTTCATGGGACTGCAGCAGAACTTCCATACAACTTCCCTTTTTTTTTTTGAGCAAGGAGAGGACTCTGTTTTTGCGTCTCCCGTAAGACTCCCCCAGGAAGTGCGATATTCCTACCAAATGATTCTCATTTCCGAGAGCTCCCAAAAGTTTTGTTGGACCTATTAAATGGATATATAGGGAGGGTACGGCCCTCCACATGGAAGAGTTTTAAAATCTTCCCTTCCCAAAACCTGGCAAGGATGCTTCCACACCAGGAAATTAAGCCCAAATTTTTCCCTCACCAGCGCAATATGGGTTTAGAAATTGGACGCCACAGATCCCTTGTAGGAAAAGGGAAACTGCTTAAGAATTCCTTGCACAGTGACGTCACTGATAGCAGTTTTTCTTTGCCCTTTAAAAAGGCTTATGATACTATTTGGGAAGCTGCATACTCAAGAAGTTGTAGACTTTGGGTTTAAGGGGAGCATTCCCACCGTCATAAAAGTTTCCCTTTGCTAACAGGAAATTTATATTTCGGGTGGGAAACTTTTTCTCAAATCGGAAGATCAGCGGGAAGGGGTCCCACAAGGGAGGTTTTTAATGTGCCCTTTTTGCCTTTGCTAAAAAATGCATTGAAAAGGGGTTTCCAAGTTCGTCTCATGAAACTGTATGGGGATGACTTTACACTGTAGCTCAGGGGGAAGTTTACAGTTTGCAAGGACCTGCCTGAAATAAATCGGGTTTTGCATGGAAAAACCATACAGGGGGTTTAAATTTTTTCCCCAACAAGACAAGCTATAAATTTCACTAACGGGGAAAAATTTCCCACCCTTTCCCTCTATTTGGGAAAAACCCACGAAATTTTGCCCAAGGGGTAAGTATTTGGGGGCTAATTTTTGATTTAAAGGCTTCTGGGTGCCTCACACAAACAGTTGAAAGTAAGGCTCAAAAGCACTTAGATTTTGGGGGTTCTTAAATTTTTATTTTTGGGGTAAGACCGCACAAGCTTCTCGGTTTTTACCGGTTTTATTCGTAGTAAGTTTGATTAGGGATTTTAAGTTTATTCTCTGCAACCCCCCTGTTCTCGGATGTTGATGGGTTCTAATGAGCTCTCAGAATCTGTACGGGGGTTTCAGGTCTTTCCCCTTTGGGGTCCCTTAAGCTGAGAGTGGAGAAACCCCCTCTTTTATTCACGAGAAACTAAAACCCGATTTTCTACCGAGATAAAAAAGGATTCCAGGATCTCCTACATCCAGATTGGTTTTTTTAACCCCCTTTTAAAATAGCCCTCCTATGGAGGGGAATGAGGAACTTTTGGGGGATCTTAATTTAAAAACTCTCTAAGTTCTGGCTGTTTGGGTTCCCCAATTTCCCTTGGGTAAAACAAATGAGGGATTGGGAAAGGGGAGAGATCCAACGAATCTGAGAGAAATTTCTTTAGCACATTTTAAAAACCGGGTCAGATGCAATTTTACGTGGTTCGAAATCTAAAATGGGGTGGGGTTTGCAGCAGTGAGAGAAGGAAACTGATCTGGGAGTCTTTCTCTAGCGCCCCCGATCTTCCTGCGAGTTACATGCCATCCTTTCAGCAGTTTAAAATGACAAGATCTTATGAACCATTCTGTTTTATATATTGTGACTCTCTAGTGCCTTACAACAAACAAAAGCTTTAAAATCATTTCATCCAGTAGTGAGGGGGGTTTAAGATTGGGGTTGCCCGATGTAAAACTAAAAAGATAAACCTATGTTTAGTGCCAGGGTGTTGGGATCAGTGGAAGAGCAGCGATCAGAAGGGCCCAAAGGGACTGCCGCTCAGCCTTTTTTTGGTGCTTTGTTTTCCTCTCCCACAACCGACCTGAAAACCCCGTGAGAAATTGTCTTCGTATAAAAGGGGGAAAATGGAGGCATCCCCCCAAAACAAACTGGAACATTAGAAGACCTGACATTGGGCGACTAGCACCATCCCAAACCCAAAATGGAAGTTGTATTAAAAAGACTAAGAATCGGGACACAAATGCTCATGGGCCCAAAGTGGCTAAAATGAACCTTTGTGAAAGGGTGCCAAGAGCCATTAAAAGCGCACATGTAGTGGAAAGATTGCAACATTCTCAACCAAAGACGTATTACTTGTCCCCCCATTACACGAAAAGTATTGGGGAAGATTTTGACTAGGGGTCTTATTAATTTCCTTAGGGGAAATAATATTTTTTAATAAAATTAATTATGCATAAAGTTTTTTTGCAATAATTTATGCACTTAAGCATAAGTTTAGCTTTTTTTTTTAAAACTATTTATTTTTATTTTTAAGATATTATTGATAGATTTTTAAAATTTTTAAAAATTTAATTTTCTATTAACAAGGATTTGCCCTAAGACCTTAGCTGTTGACGCAGCAGATAAATTTTTAAAAAAATCAACAATCTCTCGACACCGGGGGCAAGGGGATCGATATATCCCGCCCGAGGTCTAAAAACGAGAAAAACGACTCCCACCTACCTTTTAGGATAGAATCTATGTTTGGCAAGGGTATCGGTCATCCTCAATACTTCTTAAGAGCTCTGAAATAAAACTAACCCCAACCCCCCCCTCTCTTCGTACTGGCACAGTGGTCAGGGAAGGGGAACGTATCCCTTCCCTCAACTAAGTCAATTTTAGTCCCAAAACCGTCTCTTTTTCAAGGGATGGGATACAGTTTCTGTAATGAAGGCCCAGAACCTTTATTTTGTGCAATTATTTATTTGAAAAGGTAAAAGGTCCTCTCTAGACTAAAAACCTTTGGGAAATCCAAAAACCAACTATCGCACCCCAGCTCTTCTGATCTCGTTTAAAATTTTGTCTATTTCCCTAATAATCTACAAGTTTTTTTTTCTGTTGCTCTTAAAAAATTTCACTTCCTGCCTTCTGACTTCACCAGGAGAATGTCTACATTTTTGTGAGTTTTCCCCCGTCGTATCTACCCCAATTCTACTACCTATTCCCCTCGTTTTTAAAAGTATCCGAAACCATTCTGACACTACCTGAGGGGGAATAGGGGTGACTATCCCTCCATTAAACTTATCTTTAAATCCTTTCGGAAAAAATAACATATTTGATCCATTTAAATCATTCATAAATTCCCTGACTAAAACACAAAAAACCCACGAATCTGCATCTACTATCAATCCTCTACTGGAAAAAAAACAGTAGCCCCCTATTTCACTTGTCCCTTTCATCAAAAAAACCCCGCTACTAACTTGTCCCTCTCATCAATAACCCCCCTCTTCACTTGTCACCTTTTCATCAAAAACCCGCTACATCATTGTCCCTTTATCAATAGCCCCCTATTTTAATAAGTAATTTTTTTCATCAATAACCCTGTTTTTTCTATTTCTTCTCATCAACACCCCGTTATTTAAATAAAAAATTTTCTCCAAAAACCCCTGTTATTGTCTATGGGATCTTCTCTATGCCCCCCTATTTAAATTTAAATATTTTCCTCATCAATAAACCCCGTTATTGTCTACTGTTTCTCATTTTTTAGAGCTCCGTAGCATAATTTTAAATCCACCTCTCCCAGGGGGAAAATTCACAGGGCCCCCGCAATTTTTCCCCCTCTTTGGTCCTCTAGGGGCCTTCAGACCCTACGGGGTTTCCCTGGGGCGACAGATTTTTTTATTTACTAAGCTCAACCCCCACATCCTGACCCTTTAAGGAAAGGTAGTAGGCAATGTATATACAAACCCCATGTTGTCCCAAATTCGTTTCCTATGAGCATGGCCTAGTAATCCAGGGATCCACCACCAGAACAAAATGAAGTCTTTTCTTTTCTACTTAAAATGAGATCTATCTCCCATCGGTTTAGGAAAGACCCTCCCCCCAATTACAGTTTTGTAACCTGCTAAAGGGCCCTTCTAGCTCTTTTTAGCACTCACTATGTATAAAGGGAAAATTGTGCACCCTTTTTTGAATAGTCTGCAAACCTTATCCCCCAAAATAAACTCAAATACCAAAAATCCCTTCACTGTCCCCCCGGGGCAGGATCTTACGAACATCTCTACTATTTGACGTTTTCCCTTTTCCATTCCTGCAAAACATGAAAGGGCGAACCCCCTTTATGTATTTGTTTTTTTTTGCTCTGGACAATTTTTTCACAAAA
This sequence comes from Penaeus monodon, assembly GCF_015228065.2. Classification (NCBI taxonomy): domain Eukaryota; kingdom Metazoa; phylum Arthropoda; class Malacostraca; order Decapoda; family Penaeidae; genus Penaeus; species Penaeus monodon. Next base: position 6,065 of record NW_023644842.1, on the reverse strand, counting down.
AGCCAAATTTCCCACAGTTAAAACATTTATCTGCTTCCCTCTTTTTGGGGTGTCCTTGACACTCCTCTTAAATTTTTATCAAAAAAAAACTCATCCCTGGTATGCCTTCTTTTGATAAATCCACATATCTATTAGGTCTGCCACGACCCTTTCCCTTGAGCACTAGAGCTTATCATGCGAGCAACAAAACTGCATTTGTCAGTTCGGGTCACCCCTTTTACGTAACCAATGTCACAGAATCGTCCTTTTTCACATTCCCTTTAAAAATTTGTCTGTCCGTTCATCTCCGTTTTATCCACCGGGTTTTTTTCAACCTCGACCTGTTTGTTTTAACATTTCCGGTGTAAATGATCATTTCGACGTTCTACTTTTTTCCCCGTCACATTCTTTTTTCTTTTTAGGGCCGCCCTTTCCTTGGCATCGCCCCTACTACTCTTTTTTTTTGAGCCCCTCCTTTACCGCCTCCCCCATAGTTTATTTTTTTACCCAAGCCCGGTCTCTTGGGAAAAACAAACCCATTGTTCTCCCCAAGAGGGCAAAAATCTCTGTCTTTTGTCTCTAATTTTTCGGCCCCTATTCGCAACTTTTTTAAAATATGTTTAGGGGATCACTCACCTCCCCCTGGACCCAGAAACATCAACCAGTTCTGTGTGGTAACGGCATCATGAAACCCGCCCGGCTCTTTGCCAAAGATCTCCGTTTAAACGACATCTTTAGCTTTTTTTTCTACCATGCCTCGACTCCTAACGCTCCCTCTAAGACGTCTAGTCAAGGCGGATCTTTTCCCTCATCATTTTCCCTACTTTGTCACGAATTCAATCTTCCACTCGCTTTATCATTCATCAAGATTTTTTTATGGGCCCCCTTTTTCTTTGGAACTTCCCCCATAAAAGGAAGGCGGGGTTCTACCTCATTTTTTAGGATTTCTTTTTTCCCCTCCCATTAAAAACAACAGCCTAGATCAAGAGCGGCTGGGGATCGATAAAAGATTTTTTTCCGCTGCCTTTTGGGCAGTTTCCTCCGCCACCGGGAGGCCCCGTGGGTTTCCCTTTTGCCCCGAAAATGCATTGTTTTTTTTTTCCTTTCCCCAGCAAACCCCACTTTTTTTCCCCACGCTTTCCCCCTGTGAATAAATCGCCAGACATTTTAAAAAAAAAGCCTTGGAAAAAATAGCAATGAATAAAGCTTTGGGTCTTTTCATGACCTTTTTTTTCAAGGGTTAAACAAGTTTTAAATAAAATGTCCAACTCTCACCTGGTAACACCGCATAGGAGCGGTCAATCGCCAACTTAATCACGGAGTCTTTAACTAAATTAAGATCTTCTCAAGATTGGAGAGAACACTAATTTTTGGGGTCACGGTAGATTTAATACGAAACACACAAAAATTTTAAAAAATTTTTTTCAGTAAAAACTATACTTGAGCATCCATTAATCCTAATAGCAAATTTTATTATGATACCAAATAATTAAAAAAATGAAAAAAAAAAACACTCTCCCCGGAAAAAAAAGAAAATTTCCCCCGCTCACAAAGGCAAAGGGGGGCGCGTGACAATTTCCCCCCGGAAGATTTTCCCCAGTCGCATCCGCTTTAAAAGGACCAATGTGGGGGGCCCTGACGTCGGGGGTGGGGTTTTTGAGTTATAATGAGACTTTTCAAACGACGAGCGAAAACGGATTGTTATGTCTATAGAGGTAAATATGTTTTACCTAGCACCTCTCGCTTCTAAAGCCCCCGCTCTCCCATCCCCCACATACCAACAAAAACATCACCACTTCTTCTTTACTTCACTATACGAATAAGAAAAAAGAATATTTGTAGTTTAAAACAAAACCCCTTAGAACATGTTGCAACCCAAACGGACAAGTAAAACGCTACTCATAAATAACTACGGTGAAAAATCTACTTAGTGAAAAAGGAATCAAGCCAAAAAAATTTTAAAAATGCTATTGATATGCTTAAGGAGATTCTACTTTGTAAAGGGGAAAATATCGGTTAACTATGACTATCAATCAAACAAAATAGGAATTTTCTAAAGTAAAAGAACAAGATAAAAAATCATATATATTAAAAATATATATATATATATTATAAAATATATATATAATTTTTTAATATATTATATTAAAAATAATATATATAATTTTCAGCTTAATTCACTATTCATATATAAACATTAGTTGAATATAGTTAATCATTACGTATGTTAAAAAAAAAAAGAATAGGGACACGTGCACATTTTTTCACTTTTGAAAAAACTAAAAGCTGCTGCGCCTGGGCCACCCGAAACCACAAGGAAAAAATTAAAGCCTATCCTCCGAGGGTTTCCGAATTGTACAGACCCCCCCGTGGGTCAAAATTTACACAATTATTCCCCCCAAAAATATTAATGGGAGAAATGACGAGGGCAAAAAGAAATCACCGCTGCCCCCACTATGAAACTAGATAAAAAAAAGTTTATTAGATTTTTTAAAAAAAGGGGGAAAAAAGATCTCCTCCAAATGATTATTATTTTTTAAAAACTTAATATTAATTCCTTAATGGAGGGGTTGAGTAAACTAAAAAAAAATTTTTTTATATTTTTTATTTTCAAATTTTTCAATATAAATTTGTAGCAGAATTCTTTGGAAAAATATTTATCTATTTGAAATGGAATGTTCTTCAAAAAATCAATAAAAATAACTGACAAGCCCGCTTACCAGAGTAACAACCAAAGACACCCTGACCATGGGTTTCCCCCCGTATCTTTCTCTTGAACCCCCGTTCTCAGACCCCCTGGGGGGAAACGACCCGGGGTCATCCGCCCCGGTCGCTCCCTGCAGTATCAGCACACCTTTTTGGACCTCGTGATGTCTCGTCATCAGGGTTTTTCCCTTGGCCCCACCCATGATTTTCCTTTTTTTTAACACCGTGGAAGATTTCTAATTTTCCCTTAAACCCTCATGAATATGGCTCGGCCAAATCCCAGACCAAATCCAAGATGAAAACAGACAAGGCCAACTTAGGCGTTTCAGAACGCCTTGGCCCGCTGTTTGAGTGCATGAACCCCCACAAAGGAAATGTGAAAGTGCTTAAGCCGACTTGTAAAAGCCATTGTCAAGCGCCTCACTGACCTACCAAAACTCGGCCCGGGGCCAGGAGTCACAAAAACCTGGTACTTTAACGACAATTAGGGAGGTCAACCACTGAGTAAACATTTCTGGGTTGTTGGGTAAAATCGGGTCCTATTAGTGGAGTCTTTTTGGGGTCAAACATAGAAAAGATTTTTCTCCAGTGCATTGGCAGTGCTGTGGGGTTTGTGGTGGTAGCGTTGATTTCCGGCAAAGAAAACTTGAGGTTTGAATAATTTAAAAATTTGTTTAAGGCGAAGAGGCAAAATTTGGTTTGATTTTATATAGGCAGTGGAAAAATAAAGGGGCCCTTGGGGGATAACGACTGCCACGAGTCAGGGTGGCTAATAAAGGGGAGAGAACATGAGTGATGGGGGATTTTTGAGGAAAAGGATCCCATATGCCGGTGTGTAAAAAAGTGCCAATTCTTTCCTTTGGTGATGATATAGAAATTTATGGGCCCCATCCGGGCCCCTTTTTAGAAAGTCGTAAAAAATTTACGGTCGAAAAAATTACCCTTTCTTTGCCTGAACGATAGTTAGCTCCCCCTCGGGTAGTTAGTTTACTGGGCTTTCTTCGTGGAGTACCTGACTCGTAGCGGGTCCGTGTCGGCCTCGATCGACGGTTTTTCGAGGGCGGGAAAAAGCCCGAGCAGGACAAGGGAGAATCCTGGGAACGGGGGATCAATTTCCCAATTTTTCCCCGCTGCCCAAGGTCCCTAGAAGGGAGCTCCCTCTTAAGGGGGAGGTGTCTTTCCCCGGCTTTCGGGGGAAAGGACTTCTACTCATTCGGAGCCGCTACCTCGTCGTCAAGGGTGGGGTATCCTACGAAACGAGACTGCGGGACTAGGGATCCTTTTTGTCTTTTTTTTGGGATGCTTTTTTGGGGGTGGAAACTGTTTGCGTTTGTGTTTTTTGTAGTGTTAAGTGCTTGTGTAGTTTCTTTTGGATTTCGTTGTGGTGCTGGTTGCAAAACGAGGTGTCTTTGTGTGGAGCAATGAGGCTCTGGGTTAGTGTTTGTCACTCAGTTGCTGTGGTTTGTGGTGTTGTGGTGTATTCAGGGATGTCTAAATTGTCGTCTTCGAAGATCTCCTCTGGGACAACAATGCTGGGGAAGCCGTTTTTTTGTAACATAATAGGGACGATGTTTGCGAATTTCTTTGCGTTTTATTTAGCAACAATGAGAGCTACGTGTAAGATGGCTTGTATTTTGGGGTATGTGTTAGGTGTGAATGTGTTGTTGAATTGGGGAGGTGGAGGTAGAGTTGTCCTGGAGGTAGATGCAGGACGTCTGGGCAGGTAGTGTGGCAGTTGTTATTGTGTATGAAGGAGCAGTGTTCTTGTTTTCCCCAAGCTGGTTTCGTTTTGCTTTGAGTATTTCCTTTCATTTGGGGCATGATCCGATAACTGCAACATGCGACCCCTCGCAGTTGCAGCATTTGATGCTCTCCTTGCATTTGGCAGAGTGACCTTCGCCACCGCAACGAGAGCATATGTGTGAGTGTGTGTGTGTGTGAGTGCATGAGGATTTGTTGATATTCAAAACTGTAGCAGTTTAAGCATTGTTCGATCTGAATAAAGCACTCTGATTCTATATTGTAGGTTATGACCAATGTATTAAACATCATGATCCCACGTGTAAGAGGTTTCAAGGCTTCCTCTTGGGCAGAGACACAAATCTTAACGATTCGTGACTCGGGAGGCTTCTAAATGTCAAGGGCAGTGACACCGTTCTTGGTAGATACTTCTTGGCTGATTGACTCACATGATTGTGGGAGGATCGTTCTATCGATCTTTTTAGCCACGACCGTGCATTTTGCTTTCGTTTCCGGAGAGGGACGGGAGTGAAACCTTGGGCTCTTAATTTCCTTTGGCCTTCGGTCGAGAGGAATAGGGTCATTTGTTCGGGTTTGGCTACTGTCACTTTGAAGCTATTGTGGATTTTAAATAGGTGTGTGACTGCTACCTCAGTGATCATCAATATCTTCTGGAGAGCCACCTCACAAGAGATGGGCTCTCCAGCAAATGCCAATTTTGTGACATGGCCCATGGTCATGCCATAGCTTGGGTGATATGATGGGTCAAGTTTCAGTCCAGCAAGTGCTAATTTAGGCAGAACGGGGTAAGGTGGCTGTCAGGGTTCGACAGCCACCTTACGAAGGAATCAGAACAGGCAAGGTCAATGGAAAAACACCAGAGGAAACATACAAAAGGTTTTACTGCTATAGCACAAAATTACACTACACATATACATAACCAAATATGTACATCAGGAGCGTGGGGGAGAGAGAGATGATCCAGCGAGCAGGCGAGGTCACATGGCAAAAGGGAGCACACCAGTCACAGGCAACATAATTTTTAAACGCCTGCGCCGATGTAAAGGCCCGATACCCTCGTTCCCCACGAGGTGTACGAGCCAATTGGGAAGGACCTAATCCTGCCTCACAGAGTGAGGTAAACATCGGCGAAGGTCCAGAGTAATCTCGCAGTTGTGACATATCTCCCTTCTTTCTTCAAAATAATCTTCCAAGAATTGGAGATTATTTTGAGAGAGCCACAACTGCGAGATGCCTACACCGAGGCCCTACATCCAGCGGTGATGTGGCCCCAGGACCTGCCCTTCCGTCACCCGCACTCTCCCGGCGATCACGGTCCTGCCTTCTGTCGGACTTTGTGTACTGTTCTCCGGCGTCTCCTCGGCAGGCAGCTCCTCCGGCATGTCCTCGGCAGGCAGCTCCTCCGGCATGTCCTCGGCAGGCAGCTCCTCCGGCATGTCCTCGGCAGGCAGCTCCTCCGGCATGTCCTCGGCAGGCAGCTCCTCCAGCATGCCCTCGGCAGGCAGCTCCTCTGGCAGTCCGTTACCCACCAACCCCTTGGCGGGCATCCCACGCCAACTGGTCGTTCGGGTGCATATCCCACCCACAGTTGCTTCTCCTGCGCGTTCTCGGTGGGGGGA
>NW_023644841.1:0-8453 GCF_015228065.2 Penaeus monodon | reverse complement strand
ATTTTCCCGCGAGACTGGGCGTCGTACCCTTTCGGGCAAGGTCGGAGTCAGGCAATATACCCCACGATAACGATCAGTTGATACTCTATTATCCAGTAACGAAGTTAACTACAGGTTATGAGACAGTAAAAGGCAATTATCTTTTGACTGAATGACAACATGAAGACCATGCAATGAACTGTGAACAGAATGAACTGCTTCAGCGATTTTTTTATAATGGCAATTATGGCGTACGGTTGATTATTTTGTAAAAAACACACGTTCTGTAGGTACGCACGCACACATATACAGGGTGCAATGACCACAAGTACTATTCTCCCTAACGTTTTGATGCGCTTTAAAATTGCCACATACACATATAAGCCCCTGCACTGAACTTCAGAACACAAACACAAACGCACACCATACACAAACAAAAGCGAATGGCCACACACGTTTCGTACAACCGTGAGTGTTCGTACAAACGTTCCAGACATGAAAATGGAAATAGGGAAACATTATGAAAACTTTCCTTTTTCTTCTTTTTTTTTCCTGATTACCATCTAAGCGTTATCTTAAGAGTCATACTTAACTGTGAAAGTTGGATCGGACGCACAGTATTTTTAGAGCCTTTAACATTTCCCTCACATATTATGCAAATTGTGGTTGTTCTTGTCAAGCTCCGTATGCCTTGCTAAAAAGAAAAGGGGAAAAGCTATGTTTGGGCACATTTTACCCTTTTTAATTTTTTTGTGTTGTTGTTTTATATCCATCCCTCAGGCAAAGGACCGAAAACCATGCTGTGTTATTGAAATTGCCGTGTGACGTCGTGTCATTTTGGAATTTCGTTAAGGAACGCGTTTTACGAATACAGTACACTGTTCGTGTGCTCAATTTCCCCTTTCTCAAAGGGTAAAAACATGTTTAATTACTATATATTACATAATATTTTATTAATATTATATTATATATATATAATATTAATATGTATATACATATTTAAATAATATATATATTTATATATACATATTTGATATTATATACATTAAAAATATTATATATATATATAATTTTATATAAAATTATTATATATATATTAATATATTAGGGATGTATACATGAGACTTTTTTCTTTGTGTGTGTGTGCACGTCATAGTATTTTTTTGTGCCAGCTTTGTGGGGCTATGTTGTGTGTTTTCACACACACACACACAACACACACTCTATATTTTAATATATAAAATATATATATAATATATATATATATTATATTAGTTTTTTAAAATTATATATATTATATATATATATTTAAAAATTTAATATTATATATATATATAATATATATATTTATATATTAATGCTATACATATATATATATTATCTCTTCTTCTTTTAAGGTGGGTTTCATTTTTTGGGCGCCTGGTCACAGCATTACTTAATTGTAGTTTTCATGTTTTTTTGGCTCTTGGAGGATACGTGGTAGGGTCCCCAGTTCCTTTCCACGGAGAGTCCCGGGGTTTACCTTTTAGGAAATCTTCTCTCTTTTTTATCCGGTTTGACCAGCACTGACTTGGGCTGGCTTAGCCATGTAGGTGGGCAATCGAGTTGAATTCCCCTTGCCCAAAGGGAAACAACCGCCCAGTGACTCAAACCCGTCGAACTCAGTTTTGCCGTCGTGACAGTGTTGAGTTCAAACCCTAACCTTTTGGGGCCCACCACGGCCTTGACACACAACACACACACACACACCACACACACACCACAACCCCACACACACACACACACAAAACACACACACACAACCACACACACATACACCACACACACACACATATATATATATATATATATTTTAATATAATATATATATATACTATTATAATATATATATTTTTTTATTTATATATAATATAAAATTATATAAATAATATATTATATAAAAATTTAATATTATATAAATATAATATATACTATACAGACACATGTATTTTTTCCCCTTTGTGTTGTGTGTGCACTGCATAGCATTGTTGAGCCGTCTATGTGTGCAAAAACTTGTTGGGGCGTGTCTTTTTTATACGAAATATTTCACAGAGTAGATTCTTTTCCCGATCACATGAGAAAACATCACTAAACCAGCCAAGTTTAATTGCCTCTGGGGCTTTGTTTCACCTCCACGTGGCTGACCCGAAATAAATAACACTTCTCTCTGCTCCCTCGAGATGAATTAAGTTCGGTAAGGATGGGGAAGCACTCTTTTTTAAACCTAAATGTTTAAATTTTTTGTAGTTAACATTGCTATTACATATAAATATATATAATGTATATATAATATATTATAATATATTTATATATATATTTTAAAATATATTATGCATATACATATGTACACGCACACAGAATGAGAGGAAAGAGAATTAGAGATGAAGACAGAGAGAAGAGAAGGGGGAAAAGGAGAAAAGGGGGGGGGAGAAAAATATGCATAGGGTAGATCTTATAGAACAGACAATTTAAGGGACAATAGGTAACTTAAGATATTTTTTAGAAAAAGACTAGAAAATAGACAGATTAGTAGATTAAAAAAGGTTGTTTTGGGGGGTGTGGTGTGGTTGGTTGGGGGGTGTTTATTTATAATAGAAGATAGATGTAGATAAAAAAAATAATGATGGATAGATAATAGATTAGATATAGAAAAGATATGTATAAGAAAATTTTTTTTTCCCATGTATATATAAAATTAAATAAATAATATGTGTTTTGTGTGTGTGTTTGGTGTGTGTGTGTGTGTGTGGGGTGGTGTGTGGTGTCTGTTTGTGTGCGTGTGTGGGGTGTGTGTGTGTGTGTGTGTGTTTGTGGGGTTTTTGGTGGTGTGGGGTTGTGTGTGGGTGTGTGTGTGTGTATCTTTAATAATATATATATAATATATATTAATTTATATATTTATATATATAGAGAAGGAGAGGGGAAGAGAGAAGAGAGGAGAGAGAACAGAGGAGATGTAGGTATATACAAAATTCTTTAAAATGAATATGTATATCGAAAAAAAAGTGGTAGAAATTCCCACGGCTTCACAGTTTTCCTCGATCTTGTCACATTAAAAAAAAAAACTTTCAGAATTGCAGTCCAAGTACTCGGGGCTTTTTCTACGAGCAAGCTTTTTCTTTTTAAGGTGGGTTTTCATGTTTTGAGCCCCCCGTGGTCACAGCTGATCTTAATTGTAGTTTTCATGTTTTGCCTGGAGTGAGTACGTGGTAGGCCCCCCCATTTTCCCTTTTCCAGGGAGAGGGCCGGTTTACCTTTTAGGTAACAATTCTCTCTATTTATCCGGGGCGGGGGCCCCCAGCACGACTTGGGCTGGCTTGCCCCCCATACCCTGCCCACAAGGACGTTGGGCGACAGGGTTTTTCCATGATTTCCTTGGAAATTTAAGCGGGGGTTTTTGCCTTTCCCTTCCGCCCGGGTTTTAATCGGTTCCCATTCTATTTTACCCGGTTCTGGGGCCGGCACTGATTTGGGGCTGGTTTTTCCCACTTCAGTACTGGGTACTCGAGGTAATTTCCCTTTTCCCAAGAGAACAACGCGCGGGCCCGTGACCCAAACCCTCGAACTCAGATTGCCGTCGTGGCAGTCTGATCCGATGCCTAACCTCTCGGCCACCGTACTTATAAAATATCGCAATTCGTATCTTTTTTCATTTCCCCCTACATAAATCCGGATTTAAATCCTACTCCCCCCATGGTCGTTTTCCCCATCGACAAACCCACGAGGAAAAAAAGGGGGAAAAAGGCCCCCAAAAAAGGGAAAGAATTTTGGGTTAAAAATCTCGAGTGCCATATTTCACAAAATTCACCACGGTTCGTAAAACCATCGCAACGCTCAACATTTTTTTGTAATACAGAGTTCTCTTTTCTTTTTTTTCCCCTCTCCCGTCTTTTTCTTTCTTTCTTTTTTTTAATTTCGGGGGGGGGGGGGGAATATTTCTGTCAGTGTCGTCCGGGGGTACCATGTTAGTATTTTGCGAATTTCTACTGCGGTGATGGTTGGTTTAGTAGAGTTCGGGGTGGGGGGGAAAAATTTGGGCATTATTCTTGGGGTGTGTTGAACCCCCTGTGACGTTGTTGGTTTTGGGGGGTTTTGTGTGTGTGTGTGTGTGTGGGTTGTGTGTGTGGTGTGTGTTTGTGTGTGTGGTGTTTTTGGGGTTTTGGGGTGTTGTGTGTGTGTATAAATATAATATATATATAATATATAAAATTATTATATGATTATGAGATGTAGGGATGTAGATAATGTACATATTCACGCAACGCTTTTATTAGCCTGTTCGGGGAGCGGCTTTAAATAATACTTTTGCTCTCACTCTCTCTCTCTCTCTCTCTTTTATATATATTATATATATATTATATAATTTTTAAAATAATTATTTTATATATATTAAAATATATATTATATAAACATATATAAAAATAAATATATATATATATTTTATTATATTATAATATATATATTATATATAATAATATATTATATATTAACTATATATCATATGCATATATATTTATATATATATATATATTTTATAATATATATATATATTTATATTGTGTGTGTGTGTGTGTGGTGTGTGTGTGTGTGTGTGTGTGTGTGTGTGTGGTTTGTTGTGGTGTGGGGTGTGTGTGTTGTGTGTGTGTGTGTGTTGTGGTTGTGTGTGTGTGTGTGTGGTGTGTGTGTGTGGGTGGGGTTGTGTGTGTTTTTGGGGTGAGTTTGTGTGGGGTTTTGCGTGTTGTGTGCATATTTATATATACATTACATATATTTATAGCCTGCTATTAAAGGATACTGCCTCTTCTATCCTTCACTACAAACCTTTCAACAAAAGAAAAATTTTATTAAAATGTTTATAAAATCTTAATTTTCTACAACTTTTTCCCGCCCTATTTACCGCCCCGCATAAAACCCCACCCCTGATTTTTGTCAAACAAACTAATCCCGCACTTTTAAAATGTCATTATCTTTTATAGCGCCCCCGACTAATGGGGATAAATCAATACTTTCTTGTTTTTCCCTTAAATATATAAAAAAATTTTCCCCAAATTCCTTTTTCTTTCCAACTTTCTTCTCCTTTCCCTTTTACTTTTTCATCATCCTTTTTTTCCCACTTTTTGCGTATTTTTTTTACAATAAGCTTCAAATTTAAAATTAACACGAGTGAAAAAAAAGAGAGTGAAACAACATCCCACAACCAAACAGATTTGGTATTTGTTCCCGGGTTCCGTGGGGTCCTTTTTAATTGGGGGGACGAAAGATTCTCTTTAACCGTTTTTGTATTGGTGGGGGAGGATGGGGGGGAGGAGGGGGGAGGAAAGGGGGGGAAGGGGGGTAGGAGGATAGGGAGGGAAGGGGGGGCAGGGAGGAAAGGGGAAGGGGAGGGAAGGGGGGGGGGGAGTGAAAAGGAAAGAAGAAGGGGAGGGGGCCCCCGGGGGGGGGGGTTTTGAGGGAGGAGTTCGGGGGATGGGTAAAAGTGGGAAAAATGAGGAAAGAGATCAGGGGGAAAGAGAAAAAAGGAAAGAATGGAGGAGAGAGAACGATAAAAAAAAGAAAAGTTAAAAGGGGAGAGGGAAGGAGGTGGGGGTTAAGGAATTTGCCCCCCATGATGACCTCAGATTTCTTGCGACATTTTAAATGATATGGTGCAGTTATGGATCATAACCTTTTGATAAGTTGTAAAAATGGCAGTAGACTCGCGCATTTTAGATTGAGCTGGTATATGACCCCGAATTAAAAGTATACCCTTGACAATCGAATGGTGGGTTTTTGGATAGATCGGGGGGAAACTAAAAACAAGTTGGGTTTAATTTCGGGATTAATTAATATTTCCGGGGGGCGGTGTTATCGTCCCCTGTTTTCGAATCTGTGATACTGTTTGGGAAAAAAGGGTAGGGGGAATTAAAAGCTCGAAATCTGTTTTGTTTTTGCTTTCCTGCATAGGTTTGCTTCCGAATAAAAAGGTTTTAAGAAAAAAGGGAAAATTAGCTCCAGTCTGGGGCCCTTTTCCCCCGTATAGATGATAGAAGACAAAAAATAGAAAATAATTTTAAAAGTGAAAAATAATGATACATTATAACAGATAGATAACGTTCCAGATAGTAGGTTGAGAGATAGATAGATAATGGCTAGACAATGGACAGATGATAGAATGAACAACGAGATAATAGATAGATAGATAGAGAGAGAGAGGAGAGGAGAGGAGAAAGAAAGTAAAGTTTTTTTTCCAAGCATTAATTTTTTTACGTATAATATAATAATTGATAAGAAAATGTTCGTATGGAATACATTCGTAAAAAAATATATAAAAATCGATAAATAAACCCCTCATAACATAAATGATTCGCTAATTAAAATTTTTTTCTGACGTTTTATTTTTTTTCGAACGAATAAAAAGCAATATCTTGCATACAATACAGTAAACATTCCCCCTGATCTAATGGGGATTTTGGTTCAAAAATTATTATTATTATTTTATAAATTATTATTCTTTTTATTTCATTCTTTTTATTATTATCATTGTTATTATTATCTTGTTTTATTATTATTATTATTATTTTATTATTTATTATTATTATTTTTTTATTATTTTATTATTTTTATTTTCTTTATTTTTTTATCATTATTTCATTATTTTTTTTTCTTTTCTGTTTTTTTTTCCCAAAAGGGTTTCCCAATTTTTTTCCAAGGCACATCAGTCGGGCAGCTTCCTAGGGTTTTTCACTCCTGGTGACGGCCCCGGGTCCGCACCGTATTTACACCGGCCCCTTTAGATTTTTAAAATCCCCAAACACACCGCCCCCCCACACTGCTAAGGCTGTTCCAATCAGTTGAGCTCTCCTCCCTCGCTCTCCCTCTCTCTCCTCTCATCTCCTTCTCCCCCTCCGTCTTTCCTCCTCTCCTCCTCTCCCCTCTCTCTCTCTCTCTCTCTCTCTCTCTCTCCTTTTCTTCTCTCCTCCTCCTCTCTCTCTCTCTCTCTCTCTCTCTCGCTCCTCTCCTTCTCTCTCCCCCCTCCTCTCCTTTTCTTTTCCCCTCGTTTTTCTCTCTCTCTTTTTCTCTCCCTCTCCTCTCTCGTTCCTTCTCTCTATCATCTTTTTCTTCTTTTTTTATCTTCCACTCCTTTTTTTCTTTTTTTTTTCCCTTTTTTTTTCCCTCCCCCTCCTCTCTCTTCTATCTTCCTTCTTCTTCTTCTTTTTTACTTCCCTCTCCTTTTTTTTCTTTCTTTTTTTCCTTTTTTTTTTCCCCCTTCCCCTCTCCTCCTTTTCCCTCTTCCCCCTCTCTCTCTCTCCTCTCCTTCCTCTCTCCTCTCCCCCCCCCCCCCCCCTCTCTCTCCTCTCTCTCTCTCCCCCTTTTTTCCCCCCTTTTTTTTCTTTTTTCTCTTTTTCTTTCTTCTCCCCTTTTTCACTTTTTCCTCTCCTTTTTTTTTTTCTTTTTTTTCCCTTTTTTTTATCCCCTCTTCTCTCTCTCTCTCTCTTCTTCTCTCTCTTCTCTCTCTCTCTTTTTCTTTTTCTTCTATATATCTATCTATCTATCTATCTATCTTTTTTCTATCTTTTTTTCTATCTATCTATCTATCTATCCTCTCCTTTTTTTCTTTCTTTTTTTTTCCTTTTTTTGCGCCGATCGCCACTCTCCCCTCTCTCCTCCCCTCTCCTTTTCCTCTCTCTCTCCTCTCTTCCCCCTTTTTCTTCTTCTTCCTTTTCTTTCCCTCTTCTTTTTCTCTCTCTTCTCTTTTCTCCCCCCCTACCTCCCCTTTTTTCTTTCTTTTCCTTTTTTTTCCCTCCCCTCCTCTCTTTTCTTCCCCTTTTCTCTCTCCCCCCCTCTCTCCCCCTCTCTTCTTTCTCTCTTTCTTTCTTCTTCTTCTTCCTTCTTCTTTCCCCCTTTTTCTTCGTCCTCTCCTTTTTTTTTTTCTTTTTTCCTTTTTTTCCCCCCCTCCTTTCTTTTTCTCCGTCCCTTTTTTTTCTTTTCCCCCCCTTCTTTTCTTCTTTTTTAAAAAAAAAAACCCAAAAAAAAAAAAAAGGGTAAAAATTTAACTAAATCACCACTCCTTTTTTTTTTTCTTTTTTTTTTTTTTTGGGGGGCCCACCCCAATTTGTGTTTTCCCGATCCCAAAGGGGGTTTTTTGTTGCAAACCCACGTTGTGCAGCTGAGGTGGGAGGGGGGGGGAGGAAAAAAAGGGTTGAAAAAAAAAAAGAAAAAAGGGAAGAAAAAAGCAAAAAAAGGGAGGGGGGCGTGGGGTGGAAAAGTTTGGGACTAGGGCTTTTTTTAAACCCCCGGAAAAATTATTGGCCTCTGCCAACTTTGGGGGGGGGGGGGGGGGGGGGGGGGGCCCGCTTTTTTAAAATTTCCTCCCCCGGGGGGCCCCTTTTGGGGGGATTTTTATCCTTTAAGTGCCCTCCCCCTCTTCCCTTCCCCCCCCCTTCCCCCCCCTCCTC
>NW_023644838.1:0-8454 GCF_015228065.2 Penaeus monodon | reverse complement strand
CTGGCAGTTTCCTTGGCGTCCGACAGCCTCCCTTAGGAGGGCTAGGTTGTCGGGGGTTCTTTGCCTTCGGAAATGTTTTCGGCACATATTTACCCTGTGGTTGACCTCCCTAATCTCGTCATTGAAGTACTAGGCGTCCTTGTGACTCCTGGACCCAGGCCGAGTTTTGGGTATGGTCAGTGAGGCTGCCTCATCAATGGCATTTACAAGTCTGGCTTGTAGCACTTCCACATTTTCGCTCTGTGTGGGTTCATTGCTTCTCAGACAGCGGGCCAAGGCGCTCTGGAATGCCTGCCAGTTGGCCTTGTCTGTTTTCCATCTTGGATTCGGTCGTGGTATTTCGGCTGGGCCACTATCCATGAGGGTTGTTATAGTGCCATAATGGTCACTAGTGACGGTCTCATCGACACGCCAGCCAATCCTCTCCACCAGAGTCGCAGTGGCCAGGGTGATTAATTAATTAATTATTTAAAATTATCTGCCGCGTCAACAGCTAAGGTCATTAGCGGCGAATACCTTGTTAAACAGAAATATTAAAATGTTTAAAACTTTAAAAATCTATCAATAGATTTCTTATAAATAACAATAAACAAATTAAAAATCAAGGCATAAATATTATACTCTAAGTGTATAAAATTATTGCATAAACATTATGCATAATTAAATCTTATTAAAAATATTAGTCTCCCTAAGGAAACTAATAAGACCCTCTATGTCACAATCCTCCCCCAATACATTCTTCAGTGTATATGGGGGAGACAAGTACATACGTCTTTGGTCTGAGAATGTTGCACATCTTTCCACTACATGTGCGATTGTTAAGGGCTCTTGGCATCCCTCACAAAGTGCCTGATTTTTAGCCATCATCGGCCCATGAGTCAGTCTTGTGTGCCCGATTCTTAGCCTTGTTAATGCAACTTCCACTTTTCGGTTGGGATGGATGCTAGTCACCCAACTGCCAAGGTCATCTCTAATCTCTCGCAGTTTATTTCTGGAGATATGCCTCCATTGTTCCTTCCATTTATCGCGAAGACAACTCCTGATGCTGGGTTTCAGGTCGGTGTGTGGGAGAGGAAAACGAGCATCACAAGGCTGAGCGGCAGCTGCCTTAGCCTTCTGATCAGCTCGCTCATTCCCACTGACACCAACATGTGCTGGCACCCAACACAGAGTTATCTTTTTACGTGTTGACATCAGTGCAAGCCAATCTTGAACCTCCTCACTATTGGATGTGATGAGTTTAAGCTCTTGATTGCTTGCAAGGCACTACGAGAGTCACAATATATCACAATAGAATGGTTCATAAGATCTCTAGTCATCTTAACTGCTGCAAGGATGGCATGTAACTCTGCAGTGAAGATCGAGGCTGCTAGAGAAAGACTGCCAGATGCAGTCTTCCTTCTGCTCACTGCTGCAAAGCCCACACCATTTTCAGATTTCGAACCATCTGTATATATTGCGTCCGATCCTTGGTACTTAGAAATGTGCTGAAGAAATTTTATATTCTCTGACTTCTGCTTCAGATCTCTCCCATTCCCAATTCCGACCAAATCCAGCTCGACTTGATTAGTCCAAGGGGGGAATTGGGGAATTCCAACAGCCAGAACCTTAGTGAGACTTAAATTAAGTTCTTCTACAAGATTCCTCATTCTCCTACCATAGGATCGGCTATCCTCAAGGGGGTTGAAAACCAATCTGGATGTAGGAGATCCCGGAATCCTTTGTAGTCTCGTATAGTAAATCAGGTTCATGTAGTCCCGGTGTAATGAAAGAGGTGGTTCTCCACTCTCAGCATACAGGGACTCCACAGGTGAGACCTGAAAGCCCCAGTACAGATTCTGAGAGCTTCATTATGAACCGAGTCCAACATCCGGAGAACAGTGGGAGTGCAGATGAATAAGCTTCACATCCATAGTCAAGCTTACTACGAATAAGTGCTCGGTAAAGCCGTAGAAGCGTTGTGCGGTCTGCACCCCAAGATAAATGTGAAAGAACCCGCAAAATACTAAGTGCTTTTGTAGCCTTCACTTTTAACTGTTTGATGTGAGGCACCCATGTAAGTCTTGAGTCAAAAATTAGACCCAAGTACTTCACCTCTTGGACAAATTGCAGTGGGTTTGCTCCTAAATAGAGGGAAGGATGGAACTTTCCTCATTTGTGGAAATGTACAGCCATGGTCTTGCTTTGAGAAAATTTGAACCCATGATATGTTGCCCACTGTACAACCTGATTTATTGCAGTCTGCATGCGTCCTTGCACATCCTGTAAGCTTCCTCCTGAGCAGTACAGTGTAAAGTCATCCACATACAGATTACATGAGACAGCACTTGGAACAACCTTTATAATGTCATTTATAGCAATGGCAAACAGTGTCACACTTAAGACACTCCCTTGTGGGACCCCTTCCAGCTGGTCTTCCAGGTTAGAGAAACTGTTTCCCACCCGAACTCTAAATTTCCTGTTAGCAAGGAAGCTTTGTATGAAGGTAGGTAATGCTCCTCTTAAACCAATGTCATACAGCTTCATGAGTATGCCATGCTTCCAAGTAGTATCATAAGCCTTTTCAAGGTCAAAGAAGACTGCTAACATGTGACGTCGCTGTGCGAAGGAATTCTGTATAGCAGTTTCCATCCTCACAAGTGCATCTGTGGTCGATCTCAATTTTCTAAAGCCATATTGATATGGGGTCAGCACGTTTTCTTTTTCTAGCAGCCATGTCAACCTGAAGTTTACCATTTTCTCCATCAGCTTGCAGATGCAGCTGGTGAGAGAAATTGGTCTGTAATTTCCTGGTGTGGAAGTATCTTTGCCAGGTTTAGGAACAGGAAGGATTATAGCCTCTTTCCATGTGGATGGCACTGTGCCCTCCTATAGATCCTATGAACAAGTCCAACAGGAACTTCTGGGAACTCTCCCGGTAAGTGAGATATCATTTGATATGGAATATCGTCACTTCCTGGGGCAGTCTTACGGCAGAGCTGCAAAGCAGAGTCCATCTCCTTGCGCAAAAATGGCAAGTTGTATGGAAGTTCTGCTGCATTCCTACTGAAGAACGACACTGGGTGTTGTTCCTGTTCAGCACGAAGAGTGGAGAATCGAGCAGTGTAAGATGCTCCAGAGGAGATATCTGCCATGGATTTAGCTAGCTCATTAGCAATATCTTTTTTGTCTGTGATGATTATGCCATCTATCTTCAGAGCAGGTTGTGATATGGATGTGCTCTTTCCAGCAATCTTACGCACCTTGTCCCACACCATGCTAAGGGGTCCCAGAGTTAATCGAGGAGACATACTGTCTCCACGACGTCCGTCTAGCCTCCTTTAGCATGCGCCTGGCCTTGGCTCGGGTCTTTTTGTAACTGATCAAGGTTACAATGCTGGGGCGTCGTTTCAACTGCCTTAATGCAGCTTTCCTTGCTCTGACAGCTTGTTGGCATTCATCAGACCACCATGGTACTGGAGGTCGACGGTACTGTCCGCTACTTTTGGGAATGGATGCTTCTGCTGCAAGGTGAATTCGTGATGTGAAGTGATTAACAGCATCTTGAACACACTGGAAATCATTAACAGATCCTTGCAATACTGCAGTTGATCTAAAAAGATTCCAGTCTGCATGTTCAAGTCGCCATCTCTGCACTCCATTGACTGGAATACCATTCACCTCCTCCAAAATTATTGGAAAATGGTCGCTTCCATGTAGTCTTCCATGGCCTGCCAAGTGAAGTTCAACTGTGAATCAGGTGAACCTATTGATAGGTCTATATTGGAGAATGTCCCAGTTTGAACTTGGAAATGTGTGGGAGTGTCACTGTTCAGTAAAAACTGCATCTGCTCTTAAGAACAAGGACTCCAAAGCCCTTCCTCGAGGGTTGCACAAAGTGTCTCCCCAGAAATCTCCCAAGAGTAGAAATGGATGTGGCAACTGCCCAAGTAGATCTTCCAAATCATCTATGTTGAGATTATGTGGAGGAAGGTAGATGGATGCAACAGTGTAAGGTCATGTCAAGCCTATTCTCACAGCCTTCACCTGCAGTGTTGTCTGCAGGTGGATGGCCTGGAAGGGAATATCTGACGTACCATTACTGCTACTCCTCCATGAGGTCCATTGTCAAAGGTCCCATAATGGGCTTGAACTTGAAATCCTCTCAGGAAAATGGGACGATTTTCCCTTGTCATAATCTCTTGTAGGCATACACAAACTTGGGTCCATGAAGCTATCAGATGTTGCAGTTCTTCCCATTTTGCATGAATTCCTTGACAGTTCCATTGGATTAGGGTATCCAGTTCTTTAGATTATTTCTTCATAAGGTGTTTGGCAGCACCTGTGGTCAAGGTTTGCCCCACACCTTTAGGCTGTCCCTTTCCATGATACCTTTTTAATGGTTGTTTACCTGTGGAACTAGTTTCCACAGGTTTCCCTTGGACAGGTCAGGATTTCTTTGCCTAGGCAAAGGACGGGCCTGAGCCTTTGCTTCAGGGCATTCTGTCTAGCAGCGGAGGCCCCTGTGGATTTTGTTGCAGCTGGAGTCTTTGGGACAGGTTCAAGATTCCTTTGCCGGGGCAAAGGGTGTGCCTGAGCCTTTACTTCAGGAGCATTCTGCCTAGCAGCAGATGCTCCTGTGGATGTGGTGGCAGCTGGAGCTGTCACCGTTGAGGCCTCTGGAGCCTTGCCTGATGGCTCCAAAGACCTTACTTTGGGAGGAGGAGTCTCCTCAATAGACCCCTCACTCCTACTCCGTTTCTGGTGGAACAACTCACCAGAGGCAGTGTCAGCAATTTGGGACTGAGGTCTAGAGGAAGTGGCAGTGTGTGTGCTGTAAGAAGCATTGGAGGGCAAGGGTTGGTGGGAAGGAGGATGGGCTAGAACCGAAGCAAAGGACCTACCTGGCTGTGCAAACAGCATACGGGCACGTCGCTTTGCCTCTGGAAAACTAACTTTCTCCTTGCTCCTTATTACCAATACTTCCTTTTCAAATTTGTACCTTTTACATTGCTTTGAAGAAGCTTCATGAGCTTCTTTGCAGTGGTAACAGCATATTGGACCTGGACAGTTGTCATCTCCTTGATGACCTGTTGCACCACACTTAACACATACTCTTGGTTGTCCATTTCTTTATAACGGCAAGAGTTGGCCCCATGCCCATAACCAGGCAGTGGAAGCACCGCATAGGGTTGGGCACATATGGCTTTACCTTGAGGTGGTACCATGCTAACTTAACCGATTCTGGAAGGACTAATGTGTTAAAAGTTAGAAGAAGAGCTGGTGTCGACTGTTCCAAACCATCAACTTTCTTCCTAAAACGTTTTACTGCCACTACATTAAAATTCTCTAGTTCCTCTAACAGTTTCTCCTCAGAATACCTCATCAGGTCTCGGGAAAAGACAATTCCCTTACATGATTGAGAGTTTTGTGAGGAGAGCATGAAACTTGAGCCCCAGGAATGTTACATATTGCACGCAGACGGTCACTCTCGTCTGGTGACGAAACCTCAACTATCAGGCTACCATCTCGCTGTGGGGTGATACGAGGATCACGTTGACATATTTCAACTATTTTCCGATGAACCTCAAAGATGTCAAGATCCATGATTGATACACCATCAATGGTCTTCACTACCAGGTACTTACTATATGAAATGCTTTCATATTTACCAGGTAAGATCTCCTTAATGGATTGAGGAGGACTTTTCCCCTTCTTACCTGGTTTGGGAGCCCGGGAACCACTACGATTCCCATTCTTGCCCTTTGGAAACTGAAAAGGTTCCAGAGTGACAACGTGTGATTTTCCAGAGAGAATGGTCGAGGGACTGCGCAGGTCGTCAGGGAGAGAGCTAGATCTCTGTAAATTTGTAGTACTCATACAAATTTGAACTCTTCACTTCCCCACCCCCCCACCCACCATGGAGTCCAACGAGGGGAAGCCATAGTTGGGTTCAAAATCTCCCAACAGCCACAGGGGCAATGAGGAAATATACGCAGCCACCATCACAGTACTGATGGCAGTCGCGGGACCCATGCGCCACCGACTGAACAGTGCCCGCTTGACCCCAGCCACACTTGACCAGCCGACTGACTTGACCGGGCCTTGATCAAGCCACCCGTCTAACCAGAATAAAGGACCAAAGAGGTGTGTTGCTAGCTGCAGGGCGCAGCGTGCAGCACCGCTCAACCTCCAGGACCCCCGTCCCCTGGTAATACGGGACGCCACGCACGGCAAACACACGTGGGAGAGCTTTCCCTAGTCCAAGATGGAATGAACCAGGGGCGGGCACACCATCCCCTCTCACAGGCCCTGGTGCACCAGGAAGCCACTTTGTCTCGTCCCTCACTGGTGACCCCTCCAGTATGGGTAGCCCTCTGGTCCGGCTCACCAGATCATTGGGACCTCAAGCCCCCCCACCGCGGCAAGGCGGCTTCCGTTAGGGGGGTGGCCAGGGTGAGGTCTAGGACCCCTCCTCTCACATGCGTTGGCTCCTGGCTGTTGAGGAGAGCGATCTCGGGGAATGTCTCAAGCACGTTGGCTATGTGACGGCCAGCTGCATCCGGTGCCCTACAGGGAGCCAGGATGGGGTGGTGTGCATTGAAGTCTTCCCCTATGATCACTCGGTCGTGTGCTGCAGAAGCACATACCTGGCTGATGTCTAAGCTACTGCAGTGTGGCCTGCTGTACACATTGTACAATTTCAGGGGTCCCCCGGCCAGTTGAATCTCGACGGCAAGAGATTCAACATCTCCACAGTGCGGTGCATCGGCTATTGCGGCACAGGGAATTGTTGCTTTCACCAGGGTCATCAGGCCTCTTTTGCCATCTGAACGTGGCAGCGCGTAGACGTGATACCCGGCGAAGCGAACAGCTTCCGCTGATAATGGATCCTGGAGCATGACAATGTCAATGCTCCTTGATCGCACTATTGCGTGGAGGATGGCACTCCTTGAGGAGAAGCCACAGATGTTCCACTGCAGGATACTTAGATTGCGTGCCATGATGTTACTAATTGATAGTTACATCAGAGACATCGTCATATTCGGGTTGACGGTCGGAGTCTGACAACTCCATTGTGAGATCCTCACTGCTTGAGGGGTCTCCTTCGGCTGTCGGGCTATCCCTGGATCCACTGGGGGGTGGAGAGCCTTTGGTAGCTCTGACTTTTCGTCTTTGGCTTTTTCTCTGGCCAGGCTGTTTCTGTGCATTAGCTGGCCTTGCCTGGGCAGGCTCAGCTTCTTCTGATTCGGCTTGTGGCACTGAATCAGCCTGGTTAGGCTCTGCCTGTGAGGGCATAGCCTGGGTTGGAGAGGGGAGGGGAGTCTCGACCTGGGGTGAGGGAGAGGATTGGGCTGATTTGGCCCTCTCCATCTTCCTTCCCTTTATGCTTTTCACAGTCTGTTTGAATGTCGTCATGGCAACGTCGACTGCCTTATCCGCCTCTTCCTTGGTCCTGGACAAGGATACTGCCACTGCTGTGACCACAGCAGTGATCAGGATCGACATGTCCCCCTCGTCGAAGAACATGTCTTCTGGGTCTGGGGAGGACCTTGTGGTGCTGTTGGAACCTTTCTTCCTGTGGTTCCTCTGCACTTGCTTTACTTGGGGGAACTCCTGATTGTCGGAGATCTCCGGTTTCGGCTGGGGGGCAGCTTCCTTCCTCTTAGGAGGTCGGGAAGCCTTTTCGCTTTTGTTCCTCCCCCAGACGTAGGTGCCTGGGGGGGCAGGAACAAAGTCTGGTCGCTTCTTAGCAACCTCTTGCCTCGCAGACTGGGTCATCCTCGGGCACAAGCCGTGAACGTCCACCGGGAACGTGGCGTGGGGCATCAGCTGCAGGATATGTCATAATATATTATATATATATATATATATATATATATATATATATATATATATATTATATATATATATATATATATATATATATATATATTATATTATATATATATATATATATATATATATATATATATTATATTATATATATATATATATATATATATATATATATATTATTATATTATATATATATATATATATCTATAATATATATATTATATATATATATATATACTATATATATATAATATATATATATATATATATAATATAATATATTATATATATATATATATATATATATATATTATATATATATATATAATATATATATATATATTCATTCATTTAACGGTAGGTTCATGTCTGAGCCGCCGTGGTCACAGCATGATACTCAATTGCAGTTTTCACGTTGTGATGCTCTTGGAGTGAGTACATGGTAGGGTCCCCAGTTCCTTTCCACGGAGAGTGCCGGTGTTACCCTTTTTAGGTAATCATTCTCTCTTATTTTTTATCCGGGCTTGGGACCAGCACTGACTTGGGCTGGCTTGGCCACCCAGTGGCTAGGTTGGCAATCGAGGTGAAGTTCCTTGCCCAAGGGAAACAACGCGGCGGTCGGTGACCGAACCCTCG
>NW_023644837.1:2500-5000 GCF_015228065.2 Penaeus monodon | reverse complement strand
ATTATTATTATTAGTTATTAATAATACTCAAAATAATAATCATCATCATAACAACAGAAATGATAATGATATTGATAATGACAATAATATTAATAATAGTAATAATCATCATCATCATAACAGCAACAACAATAATGATATAATAATAATAATAATGACAATAAAAAGATGATGATAAAAATGAAAAATTAATGATAATGATGATAATAATAATAAAAATAATAGTATATGGATGCCCTTCCTAATCAACCGCGGTTTGTGCCACGGCGGTGACTTCCCCGACGACACCTGCGTCTGACTTCTCAAGGCGATATGCCGTTTTTAGGTAGGCAATCGAGGTGAAGTAATTTGCCCAAGTGAATAACGCGCTGGCTGGTGACACGAACCCTCGAACTCAGATTGCCGTCAGATTTATATATATATATATATATATTATATATATATATATATATTTTAATATATATAATATATATATATATCTATATATATATATATATATTTTATATATATATATATATATATATATATACATGGGGGTGAGTATTCACGTGTGTATGCGCATGTGATGTGCCAATGCGTCTATACATGGGTATACGAGTGCTCGTATGTAGTTACGTATAATGTAAGAGTGTGTATGCATATCACATAAAAGGGAGCATATGTAAAGGTGTATGCTTGCGTGTGCATGTGCAAGAAAATGACAATGCGTGGCATTTGCAGGTGAACAACTGTGTCTGCACTGGGCGTACATGCACATAAATAAATCAGTGTATAAAATACAATCATATATACACACTTCTGATAGTTAAGCCCATGCTCACGGGAGTATACCCTGGTGTAGCGAGCAGGCCGTGCGTGGCGACAGATAAGTACGCGCTAGACAGAGCCAACCCTGCTGGAGGGGCTTATCAGTGGCATCCCGGCTAAATACTCCCCCCTTCCCCCCAAGATACACCTAAGCCAGTAGGGGGGAGGTAACTCGGCTGTATACCTCTCAATCAAAAAAACCATGACTGCACAAACAGAGCAACGGCCCTCTTCCCGGAGGCGAAGGAGCCCTGGTTACGGCGGCGATCAGGACTGTTCCAAGAAGCAGAGGGTGCTAAGAATCCCCGGTCAACAACAGGCCGTCCCACGTTGATGAACCTTTGCACATATAATATAAGGACAATGAGAACTGAATCCGACTTACTAGCATTATTTGAGAACTTCTTTCATCAAAAAGGGATATTGTAGGACTCTGTGAGGTTAGAAGACTAGGCGAAGAACAGAGGATCCTAAATGATGGACATGTGCTGTAAATTTGGGGAGGTAAACCCCAGGGTAGGCAAGTAGGAATTAGGGGTGGGCTTTTTTAGTTCACAAACGTTTAGAAAAGAATATCGTGGAATTCTATAGTATAAAGCGAAAGAGTGGCTTCAGTAACAATAAACTAAACAATAGGTACAACTTAAAGATCGTTCAAGTCTTGCTCCAACCTGCACCACAGTGATGAAGAAATAGAGAGCTTCCCATGAAGATGTTCATTTAGCCAGCGAGAGAGTAAAAACCCCTTTCACAATAATTTAAAGAGAGATTTTAATGCAAAAATAGGTAAAAAGACAGTAGGAGAAACCCAATAGGGAATCACGGAATAGGTACTAGGAATGAGAGGGGACAAATGCTAGTTGATTTTGCGGAAGCTCGATCACTCAAAATCATGAATACATTCTTCGAAAAAAGACTAGAGCGGAAAATGGACTTGGGAAGTCGCCATCTGACATCAAAAACGAAATTGACTTCATAATTTCAAAAAGGCGCGATAAGTAAAAAATTTTGGGAAATTATTGATAAAGTAAATGTTGGCAGCGACCATAGAATGGTCAGAGGGCCAAATTAAATTACACCTCAGAAGGGAAAGGAGTAAACTCATAAGAAAACCACAGCCAAATTTAGCTAACTTGAAGACCAGAGCGACAGAATTTAACTTTAACATCCAAAACAGATATTCACTTCTCAGCGACGAAGATCTCAACATTAACCAAATCAACAAAAAAGTTTTAATGACATAATAAAGAATCTGCACTAGAAGTAGGCGGTAAGAAAGTCAAGCAAAGCTCCAGCAAGTTCTCGGTAGAAACTAAAGAGCTTATGCAAAAAAAGTAGGGTCATGAAAATATCGTCAATCAGGGGCAAGATAGAATAGCCGAAAATAACAAAGACTATAAATAAAAAGAAAAGGGAAGATGTACGGAAATTCAATACTCAAATAATAAATGAAACTGAATTTAGGTACTAGCATGAAAAAAAGTTAAAAAGGGGACTCGGTATAGGGAGAAATCAACTGTATGCAATAAAGAAACCAGATGGAGAAGTGACATACAATAAGAATGAAATCATAAGAATAGTGGGAGACTTTTACAGGGATCTATACAACTCAAATAACAGCCATGGATAGAAGCGAATGCGTAACTAGAGATGTACCTAACATCATAACAGAAGAAATAAAAGAGCGCTTAAA
>NW_023644836.1:0-8455 GCF_015228065.2 Penaeus monodon | reverse complement strand
TTTACTGGTTATAATTGAAAAAATAATTATTATCCAGTAATAATTACAGTAATAACGACATTAATTAGAATAATGATAATAAATAATTATTATAAAGACGTTATTATTGTTATTATTGTTGTTATTACTATTATTTTTGTAGTTGTTAATTAGTATATTTTGAAAAAAATATATAATAACTGAAAATAATTGCAATAATAATGATAATAATTGCAATAATGATGATAATAATTGCAATAATGAGATAATGATATGATAATGATGATAATGATGATGATAACGACAAAAATGATGATAATCATAATAATAATGATGATAATAACAGGAATTGGGGCCCATATATAATAAAAAGAGGTAAAAAAAAAAAAAAATCCCAAAAGTCGAAAAAGCTGCAAAATCTAGCGAAATTAGCCTTTTGAGAGTATACTCCAAATGACGTTTTTTCCATTCATTTGTTTGATTTTGGCAATAATTAGGGTAATAATGAAAATAATTACCAAAACTTCTTTAATCATGAATATAATGATGGTAAAAGTGAGAATAAAGAGAATTTGGATAACATTTGATGATTTTTAAATATTATTATCATTTCATTATTTTTAAATCCTTATTATTATTATTTCATTATTGTTATTATTATTATTATTATTATTATTATTATATTTCCATTATTATATTACATTATATTATATTATATCATTATCATATTATTATACCTTTAATTATTAGTATTATTGCCAAAAAATATATCTAACTGTAATAATAACAATAATAATGAATTAATAATAAGTATAATAAATACTAATACTAATCGATTATAATAATGTTGAGTAATATTATTATGTTATTATTATCATTATTATTATTTTTTACTGGTAGTATAATGCCAAAAATAAATATATAACAGTAATAATTACAGTAATAAGATATTAATTGATAATGATATAAATAAATTATTATAAGACGCTTATTATTGTATTATTGTTGTTATACTATTATTATTGTTAATTGTTATTAAGTATAGAGTTGTTAAAATATATATTATAACTGCAATAATTGGAATAATAAGAGCTAATGCAATAATGATGATAATAATTGCAATAAGGATGAAATAATTGCAATAATGATGATAATGATGAGATAATGATGATGATACTGATTAATAATGGATGATAATCAGGATAATAATGAATGTTAATAACAGGGAATTGTGTCATATATAACAAAAAAAAGTTAAATAGGAAAAAAAAATCCCAAAAGTCGAAAAAAGCGGCAAAATCTAGGAAATATAGACTTTTGAGAGTATACTCCAAAATGACGTTCTTCCATTCATTTGATGATTTTTGGCAATAAATTAGGGTACTAATGATAATGATTAACAAGAAATCTATTAATCCATGTGTGATAATTGCATACTGATATATATGTTTTTGTATGTGCCATGTTATAGTTAAGTAACCCCTGTATTGTTTCGTGCTCTTTAGAGAGTTTGGGCATGCGGTTGATATACAATGTAATTTTATTTTTTTGTAATTGTGTAAAGTTAAGGACATGTTTCTGAGTTGAGGTTATGTAGTGTGAGTTATGAAAGGTACCAAAACACTGATTTTCAAAATTGGCACGCGAAAATCGAAACACCTGTTAAGAAGGCGCGGGCACAAAGATTTGGAGAGGGACGCGGTCGAGGGTGGACGGGTAACGGTGAGGGTTTCTGGAGATACTTTAATTATATTCTATTACTAATGGCTGTCGTTTTATTTAACAAAGTGTCACCCTTTTAAGGTTAAGAGCAATATGAGTAAAGTAGTTGTCCTTTTAAGTTGGTTCGTTGGTCCAAATAGTAAGGAACTCCCAGTAGGGTTGTTGTGATGACCGTTAAAACACCGACACGTCCAAATGATCGTTTTAAGGTTGTACTAATATTCAGATACTTAGCTTTTCCAAGTTCTGTTTCCTTTAATATATTTATATTTCCATATATTTGAGTTTGATTTTCATTTTTTTCCGTTTTGTTGTTCCATTTTAATAAATGATTTTAAAGAAAATGTTTCTCTTTCTCTTATCTGAACGATAATAACATACACTGAAGAGCAACATTCGATACGAAAAAACATTTGGGTCATTCAGAAAGGTTTCTAATACTCAATACTAGTATCGAGCTGAATCACACCAATTCCTAATAAATGGGGGCCTGAACAATTAAAGGTTGCGATAATTGTTTGTTATTATCAGAAAGAAAAAGAAAGTTTGTGCGTAGATTGCTAGAGTTAAAGAATAATTAACCATGACTAATTTCGAATTGGTAGGTTTATTGCCGAAGCCCCTTCGCTAGAATACTTAGAAGGTTGTAAGTTAACTAGGATGAGGAGTAACTTAGCAAGACCATACGAAATCGAAATTAATGCAAGCATAGAAGGCCAGAGGATTGTGAAGGAAAGTTAATTAATGCATTGAAGAGATGATTACTAAAATGAGTCAGCCCCCTGAATTTATGTGTCGTAAGTTAATAGTACACGGGAGTCGCTTTTAAAATTATGGAAAGGAGTGGAGAATGTAAAGTTAGAGAGGGAGTTAGAGATGGAAAGGTTGAGGAGTCGAGAGAGCGAGAGGAGTTTTCAGTGAGATCTCTTAGAAAGGAGGCAAAGGCTTGCGTGTTCCTTTGGGAGGAGAATAAATGTGAGTATGGCCCGTTGGCGTTTTGACGTGGGAAAGGAGAGCAGAATGGTACCACTGTTCGAGGAGGAGGATCCGGAGGAATTTTCTTGCAGTTTTCCGAAACGTGGCAAAGACCATGGAATGGCCTCGGAAATATTGGCTTTGTTAGTGCAGTATGCCCTAAAAGGAAAAGCTCGTAGCACGATCTCCCCTCTCTGAGTCACAACAAGAAGATTATGTTAAGGTTAAAGAATCAATTCTAATGCTTATCAAATCACAGCTGAATATTATCGGGTTAGATTTAGGGGGGGGGGTAGAAAGCCTATAAAAGGAGGGGTAATGAAAGCGGAATATGCTCATATGCTTACCAAGCCTCGCAACGGTGGCTAGCGGCTAGTGGAGTGACAAACATTTGAAGGTTATGCGAAATTATGACACTCTGAGCAAGTTCATTCGCAGGAGTATCTCCAGATATCAGTGTCGTTACCTATGTGAAAAAAGAGGGGCCTGCAACATTAAAGAGAGCTGATACTTTAGCAGAAATTATAATTTAATACATCAAAGTAACGCTAAACAGATTAAGACCACCTCGGCCATACCCTTTTTCCGCTCGGTAGCTGGGAGGCTGAATTTAGAGGGTCGCATATACATCAGGATGGTTCAAATAAAAAGTGGTCCTTTTATTGACAATGGAGTCTTAATACGCGAAATGAGATTGCTTTTATTGTAAAAGACCAGGCACTTTGTTGCTAATTGCCCAAAGTTGGAAGGCAAATCCTATGACGCGATGCGGCGACCGGTATTCCCAATCTTGCCCTATGCCATCACATCCATTAGTTCGACAACAGGACTCGAAGAATTCCGTCAGAATGAAAACCCCAGTCATTGTTTAAACAATTCAGTTTGAAGGCTCTATATCTAAAGTCTTGAAGGCACAGAAACATTTCCAGTGGAGCCCCCATATTGAGGGGTACTGCAGCTTCTAAGAGTTAGTGGTGAAAGGCGGCCGTCCCTTTTATCGAGAATCATACACAGGCGCGAAAGTGTAGTAGTAAGGGATTCGGGGTACTGTTACAGTTGCCTTTGTGTCGCATCTATTTTAAAGAGTAAACTTTATCTACATCGGTAATTGAGGTTTGTTACAAGACTCGCTGCACTCGAGGGAGCTACTTTTTTGATGGCAAATGATATAGTAGGAGAGTTAGTGGTTCCAGCCCCTTGTGTGCGGCAAAGCACCCTCATGTGTTAGGTACTAACGCAGAAAGTGAAAAAAATATCCGTACTTGTTTCCTGTCTGTGCAGTCACACGAATAGTAAGGCAAAAGAGACGGAGGGATGGACACCAGAGTTTATAACTAAAGATTATCCCTCGGTTTAGATTTTCTGTTTGAAGAAGAGATGATATTATGACAGGGGGAAAGTGATGGTAAAAGCTTCGAACAGCAAAATAATTGAAAAGAAAAAAATGAGGAAAGAATCAAAAAGCATCAAGATTTAGGCCAAATACCAATTTCTAGACTTGCTCATTAAAAGCTCAAGAAGATGACTGTTCCTTACAGCATCTGTTTGCTATAGCGAATCAGAGAAGATTGCCAGGTGATTGTAAAGGCTATTATTGAAGTCAGTGTATGCCTCATGCATAAATACCGCCCCAGAAGTAGATGCAGAAGAAGGTGTGGCATGAGGTCCACCAGATGGTAGTTCCCTTGGTCTATAGACCAATGATTTGAGTCTAGCTCATGATGTTATGGGCGGACATCTCGGAGTGAAAAAAACTTTGGGAAGGTATTAAGAATATTCTACTGGCCAGGAATTTCATCAGAGTACGTCATTTCTTTTCAACTCTTGCAATGTTTGTCAAATGTCGGGAAACCACAATCAAAAGCTGACAACCGGCACCATTAATACTTCCAGTAGTCAATGAACCTTTATCAAAAGTGATTAATGATTGTGTCGGCCCCTCCCAAATCTAAGAAAGGAAATAATTTATGGTAATTTCTGTGTGCTTCAACGAGGTATCCTGAGGCTATTCCCATCAAAAACATAACTTCCAAATCTATATTCCTTTGATCACCAGTTTCAATCAACATGGGTTGCCACTGATCAAGTACAGTCAATACCAGGGTACAAATTTTTACTTCCAAGGTGTTTAAAAGTTATGTCTAGCCTTTTTTCGGATTATCAATATTTAGCTTTGCTTACCACCGGAGAGTCCAGGTGCTTTAGAAGATTTCACAAACACTGAAGAGCACGTTAACCAAATGTTGTCTAGAAACTGTAAAGATGGGACGATTGCCTTCCATTAATGTACATGCTATTAGAAGTAGCTAACACAAGAAAGCTAGGATATTCTCCAGATGATTGTTGTTTGGAAGAGAGATCAGGGGACCTATGAAATTAATGATGTGAATGTTGGCTTGATGAAGAAAATCTGAGAATTGTCATGAATATGTTCAAAATTTGAAAAATAAAAATGAGTTTTGTACGAGAATTTGCTATGGAAAATCTGAAAGAGGCTCAAGGAAAGATGAAAGATAACTTTGATATAAACTATCTGTGGAAAGACATTCAAATCCAGGAGATAGAGTGCTCATCTTATTGCCCTTAAGGAAGTTACCCCTTCAGGGCCAGTTCCCAAGGTCCGTTGAGGTAATTAAGAAAGTGGGGGGAAAGTGAATTATGTATATCTACTCAGACGCGAAAGAATAAAAGATTAGTGCAATAAATTTAAATTAAGGCTTATCATACACAAAATCCTCAGGAGTGCATAGCCTGTACATGAAGCGGGTATGAAGTAAAAAAAAAATGTCAGTAGACGATGTCAAAGTACAAGGTAGAAGTCAAGATACATAACTCAGATATACTCAAATCCCATGAGAAACTCTCGCATCTAGAACGAGACCAACAAACAGCATTGTTTCTCTTCTTAGAGATGTAATAGACATATTCAATGATGTAACGGGTCCGAGCTTCAGTAATGCGGCATGATGTCATACTAGTAGAGGATGCTGTCTGTCAGACAGTCGCCGTATAGAATGTTCGCCATCCAAGAAGGAATATTGAGGGAGGAGGTTCGCTTATTAGATCATGGATATAGTGGAGCAGAGCGGAAAAAGGGAAGTGGGCAGCCCGTACAATTGGTCCCCAAGTCAGTAAAACGGATGACGCATGTGCACGGATTATAGGCGAGTAAATGCACTAACCCGCTCCGATTCCTTCCCTCCTCCCTAGAATCGACGATATAATTGATTCGTCGGCAAGGCACCCTTTGTTACCAAACTTGACCTGTTAAAAAGGTTATTTACCAAGTACCACTGCCAGATCGAGCTAAAAGGATATCCGCTTTCATACATCCGATGGTTGTTCAGTATAAGGTGATGCCTTTTGGTATGAGGAATGCTGCGGCCCACTTCCAGCGGTAATGGGGAAGATAGTGGAAGGGTTAAGTGGTGTATTTGCGTACCTTGACGACATTTTAATAACGTTCATTAACTTGGGAGGAACATGTAGACCTCTTTGCGCGTTTTATTCAAACGCTGAAAAGAGGCTCACTGAATGTCAATTTAGTGAAGAGTGAATTGCTCATGCGCGGCTCGTCTTCCTAGGTCACGAAATAGGGAGGGGGGAAGATAAGCCCCTTATGGCTAAGGTAGAACAATACAAACAACTCCCAGCAACACGAGTCGAAAAGGTCTAATGCGATTTTGGGGATGGTAGGTTATTACCGGTGTCTGTCGAACTTTGCACGATGTTTCAAACCACTCACTGCCCTGGTAAAGCCCGCAAGGAGAAGTCGCGGTCTTCAGAGTGCCAAGCAGATTTCAGAAGATCCGATCCATTAAGATGACGGACTGTGTTGAAAAGCCCCGGACTTCAGCCAGCGTTCGTCTGTTGCAGTGGACGCGAGCGATGTTGTATTGAACAATAAGAAAACGGCTTGGTCGTCCAGGGGGTCCCAAGCAATTCGTGGCAGGGTGGTGCCTTGGAAACTCCCACTTTTACCACCAGGGACCACACCATGGCAATCGTGTCATCTCCGTGGCAACCTCCGTGGGCGTTACAACGGCCATTTATGTTGTTGTTTTTTTAATGATTATGACTATGTTTCCTTTGTTTCGTTTTTATCGCCGTTTTGTGCCCTTGTAATAGAAAGATATTTTATCTTATGTTATAAAAGCCTCCCGAAGTCCAAGTACGAACTGCTGTCCCCGCCCTCTAGGACGAATGACAGAGGTATGGGAGAAATAAACGAGGGAGTCACGCTCGACTCGGCCAGGCTACAGGTACTCTCTCTCCCAATCCACGCTGAATTGACTTAAGCAAGGGCTATTCTAGCCCGTAAGCAGAGATCCTGTATGGAAGACTGCTGCTTAGGGTATAGCCCTTGCTGTAGTGCTATAGAGAGAGGCCGTAGTCAAGCCTTTTTTTGTGTCGTGTGTCATCATAATGGTGTTACGGTGACGACGGAGGATACGAGCGAGTTTTTTGGTAAGATAAGTGATGTGTAACAGCAGTATATGCAGGCTTTGCTATATTTTTTGTCGTTAATGTATATCATATATCCAAGCTTCTTAATTAAAATAGTTTTATGTGTTTGTTTGTTTCTCATTTATGTTCTTTTTCGTAAGGAGTTGTGCCCAGGCTCCTTTTGAATATCCACACAGTTCGACATGGTTATATGTTTGCTCAAAAATGATTCAAATTCAGAACCATATTTATCCCAAACCCACCGTGCCCTCGGAGAGTGCTTACGCTCGGCCGCTGTCGGAACATCTTGTGTTAAAAATCATATTAGTCAAGGTACAGGTGTCGAAATCCTGACCCTTAAAGAGCCTTGTGGTCACTACAACGTGTTATTTGGTGGAGCTAATGGTGGGATTAAAATGCGATTGAAATTACCCAGAGTTCATCCCTGCCTTAGGCTTATTGTTCATATTGGCTCGATTGTGTCAAATTGTTTAACGCGTGACTTCCTGGTTTCATAAAACTAGCGTAGTTACCTGGTTTCGTCTTGAGAGTAAATGTACCGTTTTAGCTCCTTCAAGTCGTCTGTTGCCGTTTAGGAGTTCAGTTTTTTCGTTAGTGATTAGGTTTTTACATTTACTTAAGTTTTTCATCGTGTACTCTTTAGTTTCGCTTCCTACTTGGCGCTTTTGAGAATCATCTTTACGTTTACGCTTTTGCGCTTCATGTAAACCTTTTAAGGAAGATGTCTTTCTATGTCTGCGCTTTTTGCGCTATGTAAACCTTTTACGGAAGCGTCTTTTTGTGTTTGTGCTTTGGCGCTTCATTTCTATCTTAAGGAAGCGTCTTTTACGTTTGTGCTTTTGCGCTCCTTATATTTTTAAGGAAGCGTCTTTTATTTTGTGTTTTTTGCGCCTTATTTGTCTTTAGGACGCATCTTTATTCTGTTTGTTTTCTTCTCTTTTTATCGGTTATTTTCAAATAGTTCTGTGTTCCGTGTTGCAGGTATTTAGTCGTTTGTGAGTTTTACGTCTAGTTCGTTCATGAACATCGTGAATTTACGTAATTAGTTTTGCTTCTCGGAGTTGTGATTCTTGAAAGTATTTTACAGTGTTAAGGGAATTACAATCTCTGCTTATTTTTAGTAAATCGTTTTCCGATTTACATGCATTATAGTTATAAGCAGTGATTTTCACAGCAAATTTGGTTTTATCAAGGTTTTCTTAGAATTTAAGCATAATTTGAATCATGGGACCACAACAAAAAAAAAAGTGAACGTCTGGTTATAGACCAAGGCCGTAATCTTAAACTAGTTTTGCACTGCCCACTCCTTTGG
>NW_023644835.1:0-8455 GCF_015228065.2 Penaeus monodon | reverse complement strand
GTTTTTTTATCCTTTATTTTTATTCAATATTTTCCCCTGGTTAATATGAAATAGGTAAATTGAATATAACAAACGAATATTACCTTCAATTCCCGACATGTGACTGTACCACAGTCGCTTGGCATCTAATACCATCAGCAAAATCTTAAATTCCGTCACATTTGGCTCAACCTTGAATGTGCAGACTTCGGCGATTGGCCGGTGATGTCACAGGTTAGCGGCTCGGTGTCAGATCCCCGAGCTTGTGTAGAGTTTCGCTTCACTGTGACGACGTTTCGGAAAAATCAGCGGCGACAGTCAGGTCCTCCCAGGCGCACCGGTGAAGCTCAGTTGAACCGACGGATCGGTCAGAGCTGTTAGAGGGGAACGTTGTTGACCAATGTACATTTTGTATTCATTTTAACTCTGTGCCGTGTTTTTTTCTCTTTTTATATTCCTTTTAATCAACTTATAAATGTAATTCCAAAGGCAAGACGTATACACTTGTAAAAGTTATGCGACACCCTCTGAGAGTAATCACGATACAATTGTCTGACACGATGTATAAGCTGAGAACTAATGACCTAAACAAGCACAGTAACGTGAATATGAACTGAATACAGCCACTGTGCTTTGAGTGACAGACTAAACTCCCCTCAGCAGCTTTTGCATTCACTTGCCAACGTCCTGTATTTCATTCCATGTCTAAACTTACCCTCTGGCTGTACGTATACTGCCGTCATGTCACACTGCTCGAGGGTTGGGTTGGCCATCCTGCAGACTTCGGGAGGCTCCAGGATATTTCGTGGCTCCAGATTGTAGCAGATTGTGCTGGCTGCACACAGGAAACCGTTCACTTTGACTGCCATTTCTCCCGTCTCCACTTTGAGGGACTGAATGCTTCTGCTCCCACTTTCGTCATGATTGGGAGCTTGATACCTGTTGGAAGAGGGGGTGGGGGGGCGTGTCACATAGTATGTTATCTATATTAAAGCGGTAATGATAGTAATGAGGGAATTAGTAGACTAAGAGCTTGATCTCTGACAGAAAATGATAAGGAAAGTGTCCCTTATAATGCTTGAGTTCATCTTTATTACAACGGTATTGATAATGAGAAAATGAAGAGACTAAAAATATATTACTGAAAACACAAGTAAAAAGGGTTTTTCTATTGGGATTTTATAGTATCTTTATCATTCAAACTATGCATTCAGTAAATATCTATCTGATCCTGCTAATAGCACTATCTTTGATAGAAACATTGCACTTCCACATTTCCCTTTTACCTTCAAAAATGGCCAATTCCTTCCCGAAGGCCAGGGCGTCCGAGTCCACGCCGTCGCCTGTGTGCGCAATGACCATCACCGTCACTTCGACGCCCAACTTCGGGCTCTTCTACGTCTTCGAATGTTATGATGTTGCCTGTGTGTATGACGTCATCGAAGTCTGCGAAGGCAATGTGTTGAACAATATCGTTGCCAACAGGGGGTTCGATCACCACGTACTCGAGGTACTTCACCCCTTCGACGTCTATGTCGGACGAGATTGTCAGCTGCGCTTGAGGATGCAGTGTTGAGACCTTGGAGATTCGTGTAATGGAAAGGGACGTCGTGGTATCTTTGGAAGGAGAGGATCTGTTAGTCTTTATCTTTTATGATAGGAGTGATTTAAGAGCTTATTAGCAATTTCGAAGACTGGGAAGGAAATAAGGAACAGAGCCATGTATATACACATCTGCCTTGACGCTTCATAATATTATCGCACTCTCTGTCTGTGTTTCCATTCCTTGTCTATTTATTTCTGAATAAACCTACTCTTTGGAAATCTTCCTTACCTTGGCTTGGCTGAACGGAGACCGACATGGTTGTCTTATCTTTCGTCACTTTCACCTTATGAGCCACCTCTGTACTTAACTTGGTGAAATAAGCTTTGCATGTCCTAAGGTCCTGTCCACATGTCATGGACGTCTTTGTGAAGCCACCTGAGACATCGTCCTCAATGCTGATGCTGAAGTTCTGCTCCTTGGAGGTTCGCCACCGGACTTCGAGGTCATTGCCGTTGTTGAAGTGCTGGACGCGGGTCATGAAGTCTCCAAAGGTAAAGAATATATATATTCTATTTTATGTAATCAGAGAATGACTGGATTTGCTGAGCATGTCTTCGATTCTTAGGGATTCATCAGTTATGCAGACATGTAAACATTTATCTCTTTCTGTTTTTTTCCTCCTAGCTACCCTACTCCCCGTCTCTTTCCTCTTACCATAGAAAGGAGAGAGAACAGACTCTTGTGTTTGTCCTTCCGCGTCTACCTCCACTACAAGCACCTTGAAGTCCATGAGTCCTTCTGTAATGTCCACCTCTTGAATACAGGATCCGTCGGGCTCTGGAGTGCAACAACGGATAGGAAAAAAATGATGAGCGATACTTAGACGATCAGCCTTATTCAAAGCTCGTTCCCATTTTGTGTCTTGAGTTCAAGACCCGTTCCGATTTCCACCCTGCACGTGTGGTTTTGAATATATCAGAAGTAAAGGTAAAGCACGTGATCACCTCTTTGTACACACACACATATATGTGTTTATGTTACATATATTGATAGACACAGATATATGACATCAATGTACTACAGTAATTAGCTTAATTGCCGCAGGTATATGTACGGTTCCCTATACCTATTTGTGAAATTTGTTGCACACAGATAGCCCTACGGTTGACTAAGCACTTGTGGATCCATACATGTGTAAACACAGTGCACAAACTAAAATGACAGTGGGCATGGCATGCACGTCATGCCATTTCAACACAATGGGTCAAACAGGGCATTCCTCAGGTTCAATACTTGGTTTCTTTCCTGGTTTTCCTTCATCTAAATGAGGTTAGGTCATGCTTTGGTTTACTGTAGAAACCTTATAACTAAGGTTTAGAAAAGAGGCACTAGATAATGCCTCATCAAAATACTTACGACAATTAGCATATTATTACTATCCAATGTATATATAGTATAAAACTTCGGGTGAGTGTAACTGATGATAAAGAATCCTGACAAGAAATACTCAGACAATCTGTGATACTATACCTCATTCCTGGCTCACTCTTATCCGACAAATCTATTGCTCTTTAGTTTACCCTTCTGCTCATCTGCTTTTCACCTTGGCAGCGTATTCCCACTAGGCTGAAACTTCTCATCATTACAAAGAAAGCAAGAACTAAGGAGGAAATAAAGAAATTCGTTTATGTAAAGCATCCTTTTCAGACTTAAACTGCTAAAGCTTATGGATATCATTAGCTTCCGTAGTATATATGGCCTTCGTTTTCAAAAAAATAAATAAATCAATAGATAAATTTAAAAAATCTACTACAGTTAATAATATAATAATAAAGATAATAACGCCATTACTATCACAGTTTGTTAGAACGAACAAAACGAACGTTAGAACGTAAAAAAAAAAAATCTACAGTTTCTAGTCCTACACAGACTTGCCAGCCAGAGAAATCAAAACACTGAACAGATTCAAGAAAATAATGAATATGCCATCTGCTATTAATGTATAATGGTGAAAATCACCCGCAATATCGCCAAGCCTACAGACTGTTAGATAGAAACTATAATGAAAGCTGATCTAATCTTAATGTGAAAAGTTTTACTTTTCTATGTTAAAAGATAAGTTTGAAGTAAGATTTGTTTTAAGATGTTTTAGACTTTGATGTTGAATGTAAAGTTCTGAAATCAAATGCATAATCACATAATTTTATAACCATAACTATAATAATGGATGCTTTCGTTAACTCATCTAACCAATATTACATATATGAATAATAATACTTTCTTACATATATACTAATTATGTCCATATGTTTACTGGCTTATTAAGAAAAGAATCAATTTCAATTAGATAAAGTCTTTGCCTCATCTCATACCTTGGTTTACTCAGAAGGTCATCAGTCTGCGGGTTGAAAACCACCACCTCAAGGGAATGGAAATTCACTTCTCTGGAGTAACCTTCAGGATAGTTCTGTCGACCAGCTCTAACACTTGGTTCTTGGGCCATCTCTATAGAGTAAGGAGGTGGGTATGTTATTTTAAATACCTGTAGCTTAATAATTTGGCAAGTTATGCGTACAGTGAAGGATGGGTACGAGTATATTATCTTCTTTATTTGTGGTTTATTTGTTTGTAAAATTATGAGTGTGGGTATTAATTTGGCCATTCATTTATTATTTCTACTGTTTGGTATACAGCATTAGGTAAGGGGTGGGTATATTAACCCTAATATATATGATTATCGAATTTATCCCGTCCATTAATTTTTTCCCTTAAATTTTCATTTGATTACGTACCAGAATAGAAGTACAAGTGGCAGCCAGATGTATGCTACAAAAGTAATTTGTTCATGCAAAAGCCGATCGTAGTCATAAGGATAGATATACTGACATGGTAAAAACTATATGAAATAATAGTAACTATTATTTTTAAGGCCCTGTTGATTTTACCAAGGTTAACACTAATGATATAGACAATTATGAAAAATCATTAGTTATGTTTATTATGCGAGGAAAGAAGGTGCTGGGGACAAAAAAATTTATGATAGAAAAAACAATACTAGTAATGCTAAAAAGGGAAAAGTAATGATAAGAAGAAATCAACAATAATAAAGACAGTGATGATTCCTTTTTTTCAAAACTAGTACTAACATATAAAACAAAGATAATTATATACTGGATTATATCATCAACCATTAGCCTTATTAACAATGGAAACAATGTCACTCACGTTTGAAGGGCGTGAAAGACGCGGTCACACTGATCGACATCACCGCCCCCGCCTCCTGCCGAATTGGCGATGGTGACGCAGTGCCTGAGAGTGCCCGCCGTTTAGCGCCTCCGTCGGAGTAGCAGGGACTGTCAGCCTTCGCGCACGACCCGACGCCCCCCGACATCAACGCCATCTAGGCTCCCGACGTCGACCCTGACAGAAGCGTCTGGGGAGCCCCGGGCGGCGCCCACCACGCCCACCCGCGAGTCCATTGTCTGGTGGATCGAGATGTATTTATTATCATTATTATTATTATTATACTTAGAGATTTCAGGGTTGAATTCGTTGTCTTGGTTTTCCCTTTCTTTCTTCGAGGAAATTTGGTTTAGTTCCCAAATTGTAAATCTGAATGATTGATTATTAGCGCTTTTAGACAAGGAATGAAAGGGATTCAAATGAAAAAATTACTGTGTTTGGTGTCGCAAGCGTTTTCCCCTTTTGTTATTTTTAATATTTTTTTTTTTTTTTATTTTTTTTTTTTTTTTCCCTTTCCTTTTTGTTGGTGGCGCCCCGTTGCCCCCCTGCCCCCAATCTTGGGCTTTTGTCTTTTTAAAGGCTTTGTCCGCCCCACCCTGACTCAGTCTGTTTATTTGTCGTAAACGATTTTGTGCGCTGGGGATGCTGGGGATTTGTAGGCGTGGTTTTAATCTTCGGCAGTTTGCTGTTGGCCCAGTGGCCTTGCTGAAAAGTTTCTTAATTAATTTTTAAGAAAAGAACGCAAAAATGGCTGAAGGTTAATTTTTTTGTAAATTTCCCTTTTTTTGGGGCATGCTTGTAATCAAAAAGTGATTTTTTTTATTTGGTTATTTTATCTTTTGAAATAATGTTCTAGTATTAAAAAATGAATGTCTTTCTTTTCTAATTTTGAAATTCGATAATTTCCCTCCATTAAAAAAATTTATGTTGAGACATTATTGCATGTAAAGCGTTCTTGTTTATTGAATTTGTGAAATCAAATTCTATATTATTCCTTTGTTTTGAAGTCTGCTTTGAAAAATTTGATTGAATGATAGTACTTTAATGTTTCTTTTCCAGGTATTCCGTTTTCTCAATAGTTTTTGCTTACATTTTGTATTGTTGCTAAATTTTAAATATTTTTCTAGTTATGCTAAAAATTGTAATCAAATTTATTTACGGTTGGATCGCTATCCTATTACTTTAATAAAAACGGATCACAGGTGGCATGTTATTGCCCAACGGCGGGTGCTAAAGAAACGACAATTTGGAATGCCATATTTATTTCCTTTATTTATTCGTCACTTACTTGCTAGACATACTCACATGGCTGATTCTAAGTACCCCCGTGGAGCCACAAATGGATGGGATCAGTTATTATGGGTAAAGCGTTCCTTATGAAACTGATATGAATTTATGGGTATTTCTCTTCTATAATACATCGAAGATTTTAAAGTTCCATGGCAGGTTATCAATGTATCCACGAAATTTGGGAAATTCAGGCAGACTTGCAACTAAATACAAAAATGATGTGTTTAGTAAATGATTTCCAAATTTAAAATTTTCCCCCCTCTTCGTGACACGATTGGTTGCTGGCACTGCAGGACCCGCAGACGAGCGAGAGAGTGCCACGTACGAAGGCCATAACAGAGAAAAGGCCTCACCTGATAGGGTCACCTTCGCTCGGCCGGCCTCCAGCGGGCGTCGCCGTCGCCGTAACCCACGACCACGAAGTTCCACTCTCCTGCGCCGCGCGAGGGTGCCCCGGCCCCCGAGTAGCCGGACTCCAAGGACGTCGCCGCGAGGCTTTCGCATCGGCGTCCGTGGCGACGTCGTCCGAGAAGGTCACGAGGTCGGCTCGGTCCGGGTCTCTGCTCGCCACCCGCGTCTGTGCTGGGCGTCGGGTCGCGCGAGTGAGCGCTCGACTCGGGACGACGAGAGGCGGGCCTGCGAAACGGGGCTGGTCGACGGTTTAAAAAGGCATGCGACACGCTCCTGCGAAACGTGCGCCTGAAGGATGATACTTAATGTTTGATTGCATGGAAACCGAGTATCATTGGAAAGGGGCATTTAAAAATGTCGGCCTAAAAATTTAACTTTTTTCGCCTTTTGAGACTCTCAAGGTGACTGACCCCGGGGGCCCCAAAGGGGGGGGTTTATTTTATGGGGGGAAAGGAAAAAAAATTTTTTGAAAATTTTTTTTTTTTAAAACAGTTTTTTTTAATTTTAGGGTTTTAAAGAAAAAAACCCTTTTGGTTTAAAAATTTTTAAACCCCCTTTTAAAAAAAAAGGGGTTGGGCAGAGGACCCGAAAAAGGGGGGGCCCGGGGCCCCCAAAAGGGGGCCCCCCCGTGGGCCCCTGGGCCGGCCCCCGGGGGTCGCCGTCCGCCCCCCCAAACAATTTCCCCTCCCTGCGGGGCCGGGGCCCCCCCCAGGCCCGGGGCGCGCCCGGGGGGGTTCATCCGGGCCCCCGGGGGGCCCCGGGGGGGGGCCCCGGGAGGGCCCCCCGGGGGGGGATTTTTTTTTTCTTTTTAAAAACCCCTTTTTCCCCGGGGGGGAAAAAATTGCCGGGAAAGGACCCGGGGAAAGGGGGGCCCCAAAAAGGGGGGGTTTTAAAATTTTTTTGGGGGAAAAAAAAAAGGGGGGGTTTTTTTTTTTTTCCCCCCCGGGGGGGGGGGGTTTTTGGGGGAAAAATTTTGGATTCAGGAAAACCCGGTTCTCATGATATTTTGGGGGGTTTTTAAAAAAAAAAGTGCGGGGAAAATTAAAATTAAAAACCAAAAAAACCCCCAAAAAATTTTTTGACCTAAAACGGGGGGGAAAACCTTTCCCAAAAAAAAAACCAAGGGGAAAACCCCC
The DNA here is from genome assembly GCF_015228065.2 of Penaeus monodon. Taxonomy (NCBI): domain Eukaryota; kingdom Metazoa; phylum Arthropoda; class Malacostraca; order Decapoda; family Penaeidae; genus Penaeus; species Penaeus monodon. The sequence goes on along the minus strand of NW_023644835.1, from coordinate 850 downwards.
CCCCAAAAAACCCCCAAAAAGGGGCAAAAAAACCCCCGGGGGGGCCCAAAAATTTTACCCTTTTTTCCCCCGGGGCCCCCCCCCCCCTTTTTTCCCCCCCCCTTTCCGGTCCCAAGGGGGGGGGGAAAGGGCCGGGGGCCCCCCCTTTTGCAAATTTTTTAAAAAACCCTTTTATTTGGGGGGGGGGGGTTTGGGGGGGGGGGGGTTTTTTTCTTTTTTAATTTTTTTGGTTTTTTTTTTTAACTCAACCCCAAGGGAAACCGGGCCCCCCTTTTCCCCCCTTTTTGTTTTTGTTTTTTTGGGGGGTTTTTTGGGGGGGGGAATTTTTTAAAATGTTTTTTAAACCAAAAAAAGGTACAATCCCAAATTTTTTAAAAATTTTTCCTTTTAATTTTTTTAAAAAGTTTTGTTTTTTTTTTTATTTTTAAAAAATTTTTTTTTTTGGGGCCCAAATTTTAAAACCCTTTTTTCCCTCTTTTAAAAAAAAAAAAGAAAAAAAAAAAAAAAAAAAAAAACCCCCAAAAAGGGGGGAAAACAAAGGGGGGAAGGGATTTGGGAGGCCGGGGGGAAATGCCCCCCAGTCCCGGCCCCCCAAACCAATCCCCCCCCCAACACCCCCAAAAAAACCCCCCCCCCCTAAAGCCCCCCCCCCCCCCCCCCGGGGGGGAAAACCCCCAAAAAAAAAAGGGGAAGGCAGGGCAAATTTTTTTAAAAAAAAAAAAAAAAAAAAAATTTAAACCAAGAAAACCAAAAACCCCAAAGGGGGGAAACCCCCCCAAAAAGCAAAAAACCCCTTTTGGGGTTTGGGAAAAGGGGCCCCCAAAAAAAAAAAAAACCCACCTTTCGACCA
>NW_023644834.1:0-8455 GCF_015228065.2 Penaeus monodon | reverse complement strand
CTTCCCTCTCTCTCCACTTCTGTCCCTCCTCTCCTTCTCCTCCTCTCTCTCTCTCTCTCCTCTCTCCTTCCCTCTCCTCTTCTCTCCTCTCCTCTCCCCTCTCTCCTCTCTTCTCCTCTCTCCTCCCTCCTTCTCTCCTTTCCCTCTCCTATTTCACCAATTAACTGGAGTGGGAGGGTAGTAATTTGAATTATTCCCACTTTTTATCATAACAAAAAGGGCGAAACAAAACCAGATAAAGAAGGACAACATTTTACATAAAAAAAAGGTAAAAATTACAGCCCCTGGGTTTTGGTTATTTAGATATACGATTTTGATTTTTTCCTGATGGGATTTTTCTATGTTTTTTTTTATACTCCTTTGAAAATTTTTTTCCACTTAAGGCCTTTTTCTAAAAAAAACATGGGATTTTTCCTTTTACGAAAAAAACCAATCCCGGTTAAGAAAGCTTAAGTCCCCACGGACCACACCCCAACAAGAAACAGGACAACCACATCCACAAAACCCAAAAAAACCACGCAAATGTTGGGCTTTTGGTCCAGCCGTTTTTTTTTAAAAATTACGGGAAGACGGGTTTTTATCCCAAAGTTTGCAACATGAAAAAAATTGATTGGTTTTCCACAGTTTTTTCTTTTTACATTACCCAAAATTTTTTCCTTTGTTCATTTACATTCTTTTTTCTGTATTTTTGGTCACAAATTGAAATTTTCTGTTTTTTTTCAGGGAACGGTCCCCCAATATGAGAACCGTGAAAAGGAAAGAAATAACAAAAGGGATTTTTAAAAAGAAGAGTTTTGTTTTTGGCCTTCCTGGATTAACGTTTTGCAATCAAAAAAAAAAAAAACGGTTTTGCTGATTTTTTTTATGCAGAATACAGCTTTTTCTTTTTTATACAAAAAAACAAGAATTATTGGTTTTCCTTTGATAAACTCTACGGCTGTTAGGCGTTGTGTTTAGGGACAGTTTTTTTCTGAAAGCTTCTTTTTGATAACAGCCTTTATAAACAATTTTTTTAAAAAAATTAGGTATTTGCCCCAGTGTAAAAAACTAAAGAAACAATTAAATGATTCGTCCAAAATTTTTAAAAAAATCCAAACGATAGAATTTAAGAAATTAATCAGTCGTAATTTTTTTACTGAAAGGACGTTTTCTGTATATATTCCCGCCCCCCCCAGAAGAAATTTGTTTTATGCTGAAAAATCATGGATTAAAGAATTTACTTTTATCTTACATAATTTTGTTGTTTTTTTTCGTTTTTCGTTTTTTTTTTCACAAAGAAAAAATATTTTTTTTTAAAAAAGCAGAAAGCTCTTTCGGTTTTTCCGCAATTGGCAGAGGCCAAAGCTGTTTTTTTTCAGACCCAAAGAGCCTCTTAAATAAATGTGGAAAAAAACGGCAAATACAAAGCGGGCAATCGAAATCCAGAAAAAAACGCCTTTTTCTTGCCTCCCTTGGCAAACGGTAATCCAAAGCATTTTTTTATATCTGTTTTTTTCAGCAAAAAAAGTTAACGGTTTTTCCAATACTGGGATTTCCTGGTTTTTCATGGGCTAAAACAAGTTTCAGGGCAGTTTTTTTTATCAAGATACTTTTTTTTAGTGGGGAATTGGAAAGTGGAAAGGCTGAAACAATGTTTTTAATGTTTTTTAATGGATAAATTTTTACAAAATCTCCCATGTTTTGGAAAAAAGGGCTTCAAAAAATAAAATTTTATTTTTTTTTTTTTACCAGGTATTTTCGCATCGATTTGTTTTTTTGAAATAAAACAGAAAAACTTGGAAAGCAACTGGGCCAGGAAAAACTGGGGAGGCCAAGCGTGGGATTGGGGGTTAAAAAAATTCTAGTAAAATGACGCCTGAAAAATCTGCAATGCCCAATTTTAAATTAAGAAAGATTGAAATATATCCAAACAGAAAATTTTCCAAATATCCTCTTTTGTTCCCTCTAAAAACTCCTTTTTTATATGGAGCCACGGATTGGAGACTGGGGGAACAAAATTCCACTATTCCTGGGAAAGCCCCTAAAGCTTGCCATTTTGCCCCCGTCTTCTTTGAATGTCATAATTCTTTCTCCTCTGAGCCTGCAATAAATGCAACTGGAAAAAACAAGGGCGTTCCCCCCCTCAATTTGGTCTAAAAAATTCATGTGGCCGTATAAGCCAACGTGCCCACGGGGTTGTGGGAATTTTTTTTTTTCTGTGTAATTTTCTGTGTTCAGTGGTTTTTTTTGCAGGTTTTCGTGTGCCATATTTTCCTTTATTCATTCTCTCTCTCCTCTCTCTCTCCTTCCTCCTCTCCCTTCCTCTCTCTCCTCTCTTTTCCTCCCTCTCTCCTCTCTCTCTCCTTATATATAATTATATAATAATATATTATATTATATAATATATATTATATATATATATTTATATAAATATGTATATATATGTTTAATATAATATAATATATGTATATAATATATAATATATATAATTATATATATAATATAATATAATTAATTAATTTAATTATATAATATATATATATATAATATATATATTAATAATATAATATATAATATATATATAAAATATATAATATAAATATACACATATATAATATATAACAGGGAGAAGAGAAGAAGAGAAAGAGAAGGAGACTGACAGACAGGACAAGCTTGAAAAAAAAAAGAGGACCAAGCCCAGAAACAGAACAGGGAAGAGGAAACAAGATTGAAAAAAGGGAGGGAGAAGAAAAGAGAGACATGGGGTGGAAAGAAAAGAAAGACCGAGGGCAGAAGAAATATAGAAAAAGAGAAAAAGGAAAAGAAAAAAAAAAAAGAGGCAAAAAAGACGGAAAAGAAGAAAAGAAACAAAAATTGCGCTTAAAAAGCTTGTGGATATAAATGCCGGGTAATCTGGGGGCCTTTCCCCCTTTTTAATCTATATCCTAATATCTTTGTCCTTGTTTTTTACATCTATTTTAACCCTATCTACCTATCTACCTACATCCTCCCAATCTTATCTATCCGTTGGTCCCCATATATTACAAGCCCAACAAAAAAAAACACACCAACCCCAACCACGTAACCCCACCACAACACCCACACACACACACACCCACACCAACCACCACACCCAACAACACCACCCCACACACACAACACCCACCCACCCACCCCAAACACACCACAACCCACCACACCCAACACCACAATATATATAAATATATATATACAAAAATATAATATATTTATAATATATATATTATATATATATTAATATAATTATAATATATATATAATATTATTAATAAATTATATATATTAATATATATATTAATTATAATAAAATGGCTCATCCATAGACATCATCTGCAACCGATTTTACCCCTGTGAGGGGGGGACTTGAAAAAGAAAAAAAAAATCTGTAGTGGAATTGCCCGAGGGGGACTTGGACGCCAAGCCTTTGTTTACATGAAAGGAACAAACCTTTGGCCAAAATCCGGTTTTTTTTTTCTCCGAAAAAGCGTGAAATAAAACGGGGTTGGGCGGAATTTTTTCCCCCCCGTCCCTGAACTCCCTCCAATTTACATCAAGGGCGATTAAGACAGGCGGCGCTTTGTGGGACACCTTGGCTGAAACTTTGTAATTTTGGGTTGGGTTTTTTCCTGGTTTTTTTAATTTGTTGTTGGTTGTGCGTTGCGGTTGTGTGGGGGTTTTTTTTTGTGTTGCGTGGTGTGTGTGGGGTGTGTGGTGTGGGGTTGTGGTGTGGGTTTGTGTTTGTGTGGTGGTGGGGTTTTTTGTGGATTTGTGTAAAAATATGAATTGATAAAAATTTTTGTTGTTCCCCCACTGTTTTTCACTGATATCATTTAAATAATTGCCCAGTTTTTTTACGGTTGTATAATCATCTTTTTTTCCCTCTCTCCTTTTTTCTCTTTATATCCATTTCCTCCTTAGTTGCCTCCCAATTCTGTTTTCTTGTTTCCTGTTCCCTCTGGTCCCCTTCTCATCTCTTCCTCTCTCTCTTCTCTTCTTTTTTTCTCTCTTTTCGTCCCTCTCCCTTTCCCCCTTTTCCCCCCACCCCCCCCCCCTTCTCTTTCTCTCTCTCTCTTTCTTTTCTCTTAGCCTCCGGACTAGTTTTTACAGTGGTAAAAAAAACTGTGGTTCCCCCCGGCCCTCTCATTCCCGAGGGGGTCCCCCGGGGTTTTTTTTCGCCGCCCCCCCCCCAGGCCGGCGAGAAAAGTTTGCAAAACCTGTCCCCCCGCCCCGGAGGGTTTTTACTTGGCTTTTGTGGCTTGGGGGCAAACCACGGGCCGGGGTTCAAGCCGTTGAGCAAAAATCGAAAAAAACAGAACCCCAGGGGGGGTAAAAACTGTTCCCAAAACCAAGGAAAAATATTAAATTGTAAAACAAAAAAAAGGAAAAATGGGAATCAAAAAAACCAAAAACTTTCAAAAACTTCAAAACCTCTCTCCCTCTCCTCCTCTCTCCTCTTCTCTCTCTCTTCCCTCTCCACCCTCCCTTTCTCCCAGTGAACAAAAAAAACACCTGAACAGCAGTCCGAAAAACCCTCTGGAAAAAGTTTTTCCCCGCGAAAACCCCAGGCTGGCCAAACAAAAAAAGGGGAGAGAAAAGTACCATAGATTAAATCAATCCACGGTTGTTCTCTAATTAAATCCCTTTTACCTCAGCCCTTTTCTCGCCCGTCGGTTTTTTTTTTTCCCCTCTTTAATCCCACCTTTCCCCCCCCGCTTTTCCCTCGGCCCTAGGAAAAAAAGGGTGGACGGAAAAAGAAGGAGAAGTTGTGGGGGAATTAATTAAAAATAAAATAAGATAGAGAAGAGATAGGGACAGAGAGGAGAGGAGTTTTTGGGGGGGGGTTGGGGGGACGGGTGGGGAAAACCGAGGGCCAGACAAAATAAATCAGGTAGTACAAAAGGCTTGGAGGAAAGCGGAGGGAAAAAGACGGAGAAAGAAAGACGAAAACAAAAGTAATGAAGAAAATATATATATAAATATATAATATTTATTTTACGGGCCAATTGATTAACTTTAAAATTGGGTTAGTTTTTTTCCATGTTTGTTGGGATGGTCCCTTCTGGGACAGAGGGGGAAACAGACCCAAAAAATAAATCAGAAAAAGGGAACCAGAGGGTTTGGGAGACAGGGGGAACAAAAAAGCGGAAAGAAAAGTTAACGGGGAACCCAAAACAAAAAAAAAACAAAGAGAAGAAGAAGAAGAAGAGAGAGAGAGAGAGAGAAGAGAGGGAGAAGAGGAGGAGAAGAAGGAGAGAAGGAAGAGGGATGAGAAGGAAGGAGGAGAGGGTAAATGAGGGTGAGAAGGAAAGAAAAGGAGAATGGTACCCCCCAGGGGGGTTTAGGAGTAGACCCGCCCCTATGGGCTTCCTTAAAGTGAGGGGAAAAAAACGGTAATCATTCGTAAAAAGTAATTTTAAAAAAGGGATACTTTTCCTAGGGGTTTATACAAAATTTTTCCCTTCTTCCTTTTGCCCAACGAGGCGAAACTAATGTCTACATTTTGTAAAAGTATTAATTAAAAACTGAATTACTATTTATGCAAGACCTAATATAACTGAAAAACTTTTTTTAACACTTTCCAACACCAGACAAACCAAAAAAGAAAAAAACCTAGGAAGACGTTATGCAAAGGGGAAACCAATTGGAAAAATCCACACTTTGAAAGTATAATTAAAATGCAAGAAAAAATGCCTTAGTAAAAAAAAACAAAAAAAAAACCAAAAACTTTTAAATCCAGCGGCTGAGGCTTCTTATTCCAAACAACAATCAAAAACAAACCACTGTGGTAATCTAAAATCGCCAGCCTAGTCCCCAATATATCCAGCCGAGTCCCCCCCAATAAAATAAACCCAAACTTTATATCAATGAACCCGGCCAAATAATCGAAAACCCCACCACCCAACCCCAAAATCCATCTTTTCAGTGGGATTTTTACTAATTATCCCCCTGCATTACGTCCCCATTTCCCTACCACAATCAACGACTGTAAATGTTCCCAAAAAAAGCCTGTTCAATCCAAACCGACAGTAATCCCCACGTTTTTTCTACTGAGCAATCATTTTTTTTTTTAAAATTTAAATAACGCTTATAAAAAAAACACAACGCTTATTCTAACAACCTATGGCAAAATCAACACTTATCATCAAATCTGGTCCCCCACCACTCCCCTGGAAATCTCACCAGCCCCAAGTCCAACAGCTTTTTGCAAATGCTCAAAAACAGCCCAGTCCAAAAAGCAATCCTAAAACACTGAAAACCTGAAAACACTCCCCAAAAGACTGTGGGGGACATCTAAAAAGGGTTCCCTTCATATGTTTTTTAGCCCATTTCAAAGAAAACAGGGAAAAAAAACCCCCTAACATGAAACCACCACTCAAAAAAAACATACTTTCCAATTAACCCAACCAGCCATCCAAGTTTCCACCCAAAACTTCCCAACCCAGTAAATCATTTCAGAAAGGATTTGTAAGCTTTTCTTTCACAAAAACACCAGTTTACCCCATCAAAGGGATTTAAAGGGGGGACACCCAAGTCCCACAAACAACCAGGAAACAATCTTCCAAAAACCTCCACCAAACCAAAAGGAATTTTGTGAAAAAACGTTTGTTTGCCACCGGGGGGTACCCCCAAAAACAGCGCTTACCACTGAGTCCAACGGCAAAACCAAAACCCCTAAACAAATCGTTTTTGTTTTTTGCCCATCGGACCCAAGCCCGAGAAAACCCAAAAGGCCGGTCCCCCCAGTTTTTTTTTTTTTTTTAGGAACTTGAAAGATTGTTCCCTTTTTTTTTTATATTGCAACGTTTTTTTTTCTTAGATAGTTTGGCAAAATATTGCAATACTTGAGATAGAAAAAAGAACTGTAAAAAATGGTTGCTAAAAGGAAAGGCTCTAACGACGAGGGAGCCTCAAGGAAACTATATATTTTTAGATTTTCAAAATAAAAGCCATCGGTAGAAAAAAAATAACCAAAAAAATTATTGAATCTTTTTATTGGTTTTTCATAAGGAATTTACGTAAAGTAACATGATAAAATTACCTGTAAAGGATGAAAATTAAAAGGTCCTGCTAAAGGATTTTTGATGATAGGAAATTTAAACGATAGCAAAAATAAAAAAAATGAAAAAATCAAAAATGAAAAACAGGTTTAAAAAAAAGTGGGTCTCCCCTTTTGATAAAAATGAACAACCCAACAAAGAAGGGGAAAAAAAGGAAAACGATAGATCTTTAGGGCCTAATGGTGAATGTTTTGGCCGTCAAGGTAGGTTTTTTTGTCTTTCCTTTGTCAAAAAAAGTGGAAAAAAAATCACGGTTCCTGGTCTTTTCTCCTCGCGGAAACAAACACAAAACTTTTTTTTTTCATTAATTTTTTCCGGTTTTTATATATATATATTATAAATATAATATAATATTAATATATATATATATTAATATATATATATATATTTTTTTATGTATTATTAATATATAATTTATATATATTAATATATATTATTATATTTATAAATATTATTATATATTAATAAAAATAAATATATATTAATATATATATATATTGTTATTTGGTGTGTTGGTGGTGGGTGGGTGTTGTGTGTGTGTGTGTGGTTTGTGTGTCTGTGTTGTGGTGGTGGTGGTGTATTTAAATGGTTTATGTTTTTATACATGTGTTTGGTAATGTAATATATATTTTTAAATATGTTTATAAATATGTATAATATAATTAATATTATAATATTATATTATATAATATATTATATAATATATATTATATATATAATGTATAATATATATATTAAATATATATTATATATAATATTATATATAATATATATTTATATAATATTATTATTAATTATATAATAATATATATATATTATGCTATGTTTGGGGTTGTTTTGTTTTTTTTATTTTTTTGTTTTGTAATAAATTTTTTTTTATTTTATATAGGATAAATAACATATAATACATTACATACATAAAATATAATTATATATAATATATAATTATTATAATATTATATATATATAAATATATTATGTTTTGGTGGGTGTTTGGTGTGTGGTGTGTGGTTGTGGTGGTGTGGTGGGTGTTGGTGTTGTGTGGGGTTGTGTGTTGTGGTGGTTGGGTGGGTGTGTTGTGGTGGGTTGTTGGTTGGTGGTGTGGTTGGTGTGTTGTTGTGTCTGTGGTGTGGTTTGTCGTTATTGGGTTGTGTTGGTTGGGTTCGGTGGGTGAAAAATCATGCCAAAAAATAATACGTTCGGGCTTCCGAAAACGCCTTTGTTGGTTTGAAATAAATCAAAAATTTAAACAAGTTGGAATGGGCTTTTTATGTGTTGTGTTTTTTAACGCAAAAGAGAAAAAAATGTTTTTCAGTAATAGTTTTTTAATGCCCGGGAGTATATTTCATGCTTCTTTCTGGCCATGGTTGTGTTAATTT
>NW_023644833.1:0-8456 GCF_015228065.2 Penaeus monodon | reverse complement strand
AATAATGAAATAAATAATATTTAATAATATCTATAATAGTATATTAATAATTATAATTAATCAATATATTATATATCAATTTATCGAATTTTTATTACTATTTTATATTATATTCTGATTATATTTTATATATTATTTAATTATTCCTTATAATTATAATTATATAACTTATATATTATGAAATATAAAATATATATTATATTATATTATTATTTACATTTTAATAATATATTTTTTATTATACTTAATATTATTTAATTAATAATAAAAATATAAAATAATATAATAAAATTAATAATATATAAAATATATATATAATATATATAATATTATAAATATATACATATAATAATTAATATAATTATATAATTAATAATCATTTATAAATTATAATTATAATATTAATTATTATATTATAATTAATAATATCATAATATAATATATATATTATCTAATTTTTAATATCTTTTATCTTCATTTTATATATTATCATTATTTATTTTTCATATTGAATTTATATATTACTTATTAATTATAATTATAATAATATATTAATATATACAAAATAATTAATAATAATAAATAATATAATAATAATATAATATAATTAATAATATATTTATATTAATAATATAATATTATATAATTATATTAATTTATTAATATAATTTTCAATTTATATATAATATATTATATATTTTAATTAAAATATTATGATAATTATATATATTACTAATAATTATATCATTATATTTAAAATTATTATGATTATCAAAGTATTCGATTTTCCTTTTTCATTTTGGATTTTTTCAATTTAATTTTTATTTATATGAACAATTCCTTAATAATTCATATATATAATAAATATATATCTTATCAATCTTATTTTATTTTATCTTTTCAATTATTGATTTTATTATTATTATTTTATATTATTAATTAAATTATTATAATAATAATTATATCATATAATAACAAAAATATAAAAATATATAATAATATAATAATAATATAAAATAATATAAATATATATAATATAATATAATAATATTAATAATATACATATATTATCAAATTCATTTTATAATATTTTTTATCATATTATTTATATATTATAAATTGGTAATATATATATATATATATAATTCAAATATAAATAATGGAAAAAAAATATTTATAGTTATATCAATAGGTAATATTTACGTATAATTTTCCTTTTATCATTTGGATATTATATTTCTTTACCTTTTTTATTATATTTGCACAATTCCTTTATTATCATCATTAATTATCATGATTATATATTATTATTTAATTAAATTTCATCATTTAATCATTTATCTATTCATTTATTGCAATTATTATCATTTATTGCATTTATCATTTATTTGCAATTATTGAATTATAATATATAATTTTACATATTACTAATAATCATATAATATATCGTATTACATATTAATACATATAACTTTATTATATCATTATTTATATCATTTTTTTTAAATTAATATCGTTTTTTCCTGAATTATTACTGTTATAAAAAAATTATTTTTACAATTTCTCCCCAAAAAATAATAATAATGAAAATAATACCAAAATAATATTAAAAACAAAAATTATAACAATTAAAATTATATTAAAAATTTACTTTTATTATTATTTTTGTTAATATTACAGTTAAAATATTTTTTTTGGCAAAAATACTTAATTAAAGTAATAATAGTAATTAATAAAAATACTAATAAATAATAAATTTAAAATAAAAAATAATAATAATAATAATATAATAATAATAATAAAAATAAATATAAAAATGATAAAAAATAAAAAAATAAAAATAATATTTAATAAAAATAAAATTGTTACCAAAATTTCCCTTTTTATTCTCATTTTTTAATCTCATTTTGTCATGTTAATAAAATTTTTCGGGGTAATTATTATCATTTTTCCCCCTAATAATTGCCAGAATCATCAAATAAAGGGAAAAAACGTCTTTTTGGGAGTCAAACTCTAAAAAGGGGGTATATTTCGCTAGATTTTTCCCCTTTTTTTCGCCCTTTGGGATTTGTTTTTTTACCTTTTTTTTTTTTAAATTTTGGACACAATTCCTTTTTTTACATCATTTTAAATAAATGATTATCTCATTATTATCGTTATCACACCTTATCATCATTATCTAATTTCATCACCCATTATCATCATTATTTGAATTTTTAAATCTCATTTTTCCCAATTATTATCATTTTTATTGCAATTATTGCAATTATAATTTTTAATTTTTTACTCTATACAATAACCCTACAAAAATAATAGTACCCCCCTAAAATAACAATAATAAGGGTTTTTATAACCATTATTTAATCATTTTTTTAAATTTTAATTTATCGTTATTACTGAAATTTTTAAACTTTATAATTTAAATTTTTTAAAAATTATACTACCAAAAAAAATAATAAAAATGTAATAATAACAATAAAATATTAATCCAATTTTTAAAAATTAGTATTTTTTTAAAATTTATCCCTTATTATTATTTTTTTTTATTATTACAGTTTTTAAAAATATTTTTTGGCAAATACTAAAAATTTAAAGTAATAATGTAATTTTAATAATATAATAATATAAACTAAATAAAAATTTAAAATTCTAATAAAAATATAATAATAAAAATAATAATGATAATAATGATAATAATTTGATAATAGAAATTTAAATAAAATAATCATAAAATGTTACCAAATTTCTCTTTTTTTCTCACTTTTATCACCCATTATTGTCATGATTAATAAAAATTTCTGGTAATTTTTCTCATTTTTAACCCTAATAATTCCCAAAAATCATCAAATGAAGGGAAAAAACGTCATTTTGGAGTCCTCTCTCAAAGGCAAATTTTCGCTGTTTTGCCGTTTTTTCGATTTTTGGGATTTGTTTTTTTTAAATTTTTTTTTAATTATTATGGACAAAATTTCCCTGTTTTTATAAATCTTTAAATTTTTCATAAATTATCATCATTTTTTATCGTTTCATAAACTTATCATCTTATCATCATTATCATCATCATTATCATCATTATTGCAATTATTATCATCATTTTTTTGCAATTTTTACATTTTATTAAAAAAATTTTGAAATTATAATTATAATTTTACATCTATCCTAATAACAATAAAATAAAAATAGTAAAACAATAATAAAAAAATAATAACTTTTTTTATAATCTTTATTTTATACCCTTATTTCCCAATTAATTCTTTTTAAACTGTAATTATTATTGTTTATAATTTTTTTTACAATTATCCCTCCCGGGAAAAAATAATATAATGTAATAATAACAATAAAAATTTTAATAACAATATTAAAACAATTAGTATTTTTTAAAATTTTAAACTTATTATTTTAAATTTTTGTTATTATTACAGTTAAAAATATTTTTTTTTGGCAATAATACAAAAATTAAAGTAATAAAAAGTATAATAATTAAAAATAATAATAATAATCAAAAATAAAATAATAATAAATAATATAAAATAATAATAAATATTAAATGATAAATAATGAATAATTTTATAGAAAATAATTTAAAAATCATCAAATGTTACCAAAATTCTCTTTATTCTCATTTTTCATCATTATTGTCATGATTAATAAAAATTCGGGTAATTATTATCATTATTAACCCTAAAAATTGCCAGAACCCATCAAATGAATGGAAAAAACTTCATTTTGGGTCTACCCCTCAAAAGGCTTTTTTCGCAAATTTTTTGCCGCTTTTTTCGACTTTTGGGATTTGTTTTTTTTTACCTTTTTTTATTTATTGGCCACAATTCCTGTTATTTCATCATTTTATCATGATTATCATCATTATTATCTTTTTACCCAATCACCCTTTATCACCCTTATCATCTTATCATCATCATTATCATCATTATTCCCAATTATTATCATCATTTTTGCCAAATTTTTTTTACCCTTATTATTGCAATTTTTTCCCATTATAATATATAATTTTACATCTATACTAATACAACTACAATAAAAATAGTAATACAATAAAATAACAATAAAAACGTTTTTTTAACCATTATTTAAAATCTTATTTCTTTAAATATCGTTATTACTGTAATTATTACTGTTATAATAATTATTTTTACAATTATACTACCAGAAAAAATAATAATAATGATAATAATAACAATAATAATATTAATAACAATATTATAACAATTAGTATATTAAATTATATTATTATTATTTATTGTTATTATTACAGTTATAATAATATTTTTGGCAATAATACTAATAATTAAAGTATATATAATATAATAATATATAATAATAATAATAATAATAATAATAATAATAATAATAATAATAATAATAAAATAAAATGATATAATGATAATAATATATAATGATAATATTATAATCATCAAATGTTATCCAAATTCTCTTTATTCTCATTTATCATCATTATTGTCATGATTAATAGAATTCTGGTAATTATTATCATTATTACCCTAATAATTGCCAGAATCATCAAATGAATGGAAAAAACGTCATTTTGGAGTCTACTCTCAAAAGGCTATATTTCGCTAGATTTTGCCCCCTTTTTCGAATTGTGGGATGGGTTTCCTTTACCTTTTTTTTATTATATATGGACACAATTCCTGTTATTATATAATTATATCATGATTTCTTCATATTAGCGTATCATCATCATTATCATTCAATTATCATTATCATCATTCATGATCATCATTATTGCAATTATTATCATCATTTATTGCAATCATTATCAGTAGTATGACAAGTCATTGCAATTATAATAGATAATTTACATCTATTACAATAACAACTACAATAATAATAGTAAATAACAATAATAATAACAATAATACGTTTTATAAAAATCACCCAAACATTAAAAAAACTTGATCTCACTATTTAATTAATATCGTATTACGTAATATTACTGTTATAATAATTATTTGTACAATTATACTACCAGAAAAAATAATAATAATGATAATAAATAACAATAAAATATTAAAACAATATTATAACAATCAGTACGTATATAATTATATTAATTATTTATTATTATGTTATTTTACAGTTATAAATATATTTTGGCAAGAAACTAAGAATTTAAAGTAATAATAGTAATAATAATAATAATAATAATAAAAATATAATAATAATAAAATCATAATAATAATATAATTATATAATAATCATAATAATAATGATATAATGAAATAATAATGATAATGTAATTAATTATAATAATCATCAAATGTTATCCAAATCTCTATATTAGAACTTTGATTCATCATTATTGTCATGATTAATAGAATTCTGGTAATGATTATCATTATTACCATAATAGCCAGAATCATCAAATCGAATGGAAAAAACGTCATTTTGGAGTCTTCTCTCAAAAGGGCAATTTCGCTAGATTTTGCCGCTTTTTCGACTGTTCGGATTTGTTCTTTTACCTTTTTTTTATTATATATGGGACCAATTCCGGGTAGTAATCATCATTCATTATATGATTATCATCGATTACGTTATCATATCATATCATCAATCATCATTATCATCATCATTATCATCATGATTGCACATATTATCATCATTATTGCACTTATTACATTATTATTGCATAGTATTGCAATTTCTATAATATATAAAAAAAAAAAATTTACCAGCATACTAATAACAACTACAATAATAATAGTAATAACAATAAATAAGAAACAAGAATAACGTTGTTATAATCATTATGTATATCATTATTTCAATTAAGTATCGTTATTACTGTAATGATTACTGTTATAATAATTATTTTTACAATTATTACTTCCCCCCCAGAAAAAATAATAATAAGGATAATAATACAAAAAATAGTAATACAATCATTATAAAATTAGTATATTATAATTATACTTATTATATATTATGTTATGATTTGTACAGTTATAATATATTTTTTAGCAATAATTACTAATAATTAAAGTAAATAATAGAATAATAATAATAATAATAATAATAATAATAATAATAATAATAATAATAATAATACTAAAATAATCAATATAAAAATATAATAATAAGATAATAATGATAATAATAATGATAATAGTAATAATATTAATACTATTCAAATGGTATCCAAATTCTCTTTTATCTCACTGTTATCATCATTATTTTCATGATTAATAGACATTACTGGTAATTATTATCATTCTTACCCCTTAATAATTGCCAGAATCATCAAAGAATGGAAAAACACAGTCATTTTGGAGTCTACTCTCAAAAGGCTATTATTTCGCTAGATTTTGCCGCTTTTCGACTTTTGGGATTTGTTTTCTTTTTACCTTTTTTTTATTATATATGGACACAATTCCTGTTATTATCATCATTATTATCAGATATCATCTATTATTATCGTTATAATAATCATTATAAGCCTTATCATCATTATCCTCACATTATCATCATTATTGCAATTATTACCTCATTATTGCAATTATATCATTATTATTGCAATTATGGCATATAATAATAATTTCCATCTATACTAATAACAACTCCAATAATAATAGTAATACAATAATTAATAACAATAATAACGTTTTTATCAATCATTATTTATATCATTATTTCAATTAAATATCGTTTATTACTGTAATTATTACTGTGTTAATAATTATTGTTACAATATACTACCAGAAAAAATAATAAGATGATAATAATCAACAATCATAATATTAATAACAATATGATAACAATAGTTGTAGTTATCTTACTTAATATACTATTATTATTCTTATTGTTATTATACAGTTATAATAGATTTTGGCAAATAATACTAATAATTTAAAGTAATAATAGTACTAATATAATATAATAATATTAATAATATAATAATAATAATAATAATAATAATAAGTAATAATAAGAATAATAAGGATAATAAGAGAATAATAGATAATTAGTAATTAATATAATAATCATCAAAATGTTATCCAAATTCTCTTTATTCTCACTTTATCATCATTATTGTCATTGATTAATGGAAGTTCTGGTAATTATTATTCATTATTACCCTAAAAATTGCCAGAATCATCAAATGAATGGAAAAAACGTCTTTTTGGAGTCTACCTAAAAAAGGATATTTCGCTAGTTTTCCCCTTTTTTTCGATTTTTGGGGTTTTGTTTTCTTTTACCTTTTTTTTTTTTTTAATGGCAAAATTCCTTTTTCATCATTTTTATCAGATTATCATCATTTTTATCGTTACATCTCTTTATCATCTTTTATCTTTCATCATTTATCATCATTATTGCAATTTTATCTCATTATTGCAATTTTTACATTTTTATTGCAATTATTGCAATTATAATAATAATTTTCACTCTATACAAATAACAACTACAAAAATAATAGAAAACAATTAATAAAAAATAATAACGTTTTTAAATCATATTTATATCATTTTTTCAATTAATATCTTTATTACTGTAATTATTCTTTTTATAATAATTTTTTTTTACAATTATACTACCAAAAAAAATAATAAAAATGATAATAATAACAAAAATAATTAATAAAAATATTAAAAAATTATTTTATTAAATTATACTTTTTATTATTTTTTTGTTATTATTACAGTTATAATAATTTTTTGGCATAATACAAAATTTTAAATTAAATAATAATAATAAAATAATAAAAATAATAATAATAAAAAAATAATAAAAAAATAATAATAAAAAATAATAAAATAATGATAAAATGATAAAAATAATGAAATAGAATAAATTAAAATCATCAATGTTACCCAAAATTCTCTTTATTCTCATTTTTATTATTTTTGTCATGTTTAATAAAATTCGGTAATTTTTATCATTATTCCCCTAATAATTGCCAGAATCATCAAAAAAGGGAAAAAACGTCTTTTGGAGTCTACCCCAAAAGGGCATATTTCGCGTTTTTGCCGCTTTTTCGACTTTTGGGTTTTGTTTTTTTTCCCTTTTTTTTATTAATAGGGCCCAAAATTTCCCTTTTTTATATCATTTTTATCTGATATCATCATTATTATCGTTATCATATCATTATCATCTTTATCATCTTTATATCATCTTTATCATCTTTTATTGAAATTTTATTATCATCTTATTCAATATTACATTTTATTGCAATTATTAAAATTATAATATAAAATTATTACATCTATAATATAAAAAAACTACAAAATAATAGTAAACAAAAAATAACAATAATAACTTTTTAAAATATTATTTATTTTTTAAATTAATATCGTTTTTCTGTAATTTTACTGTTTAATAATTATTTTTACAATTATACTACCAGAAAAAATAGTAATGATAAAAATAACAAAAAATAATTTTAAAAACTATTTAAAAATTAGTATTATTATAATTATACT
>NW_023644832.1:0-8456 GCF_015228065.2 Penaeus monodon | reverse complement strand
AGCTACCCCTTCCCTATTAGCTAAATGCAGTGGCGTGGCTATGGTGGAAAAAACCTTGCCAAATCTCCGGGATATGGCACAGCCCCGGGAAACTTCTTAGCTCTGTTCTTCCATGGCACTGGCCAGCTTCCCCTGCCGACCTTTCAGTGTCCCTTTGTCGTCCCCCCAAGCCCCGGGAATGGTACTTCTTAAAAAAAAGGGTGCATTTTGGGGCTAAAACTTTAATTTTGGTGTTTGGACGCATAGCCCCCTCTGTCAGGCGCTCCAGTTCCTCCTAAAGGTGTTCCCAAAAAACCAGCACGTCGCCCAAATATACCAAGCCCCTTCCACGAAACCCCTCCAGTACTCTTTTTCCATTGACGTTAAAAAACATCCAGGGGCATTACCGCCCGAAGGGCATGACATTATAGTCCCACGGGCCCTCCCAAAAAGAAAAGCAGTTTCTCTTATCTTCCTCGCATTCTATTTGATGGTATCCAGACTTGGGGTCCAATGTGGAAAACCATAGAACCCCAGTGAGCGCTCCGCGTGCTCAATGCGGGGCAAGTGGTGGCATCGGTGCGGCGTTCAGAGCTCGGTAACCCAACAAAGCGCTTGGCCTCCTTTTTGGGCCCTAGTACCATTGGGAGCACCGGACTGTTAAATGCTCTATAACGCCAGCGCTGCCATCTCCTGCCTGCGAGCTGCATCTCCTCTTTTTTTGCTGGTGGTCCCTTACGGTGGGGTGCTTGAGGGGAAACTTTACGATGTAATGCGATGTTTCACCACGGGGTGCGTCCCAACCATATCCCCCTGGCTAAAACACGTCTGCATACTCACAAGCACCTCTGCCTCTTTTTCCCTCTCAATAGAAAGATGCTTGATGCTCCGCCAGGGGCGGGGTACTGCTTTTTTTGCATACTATTTGGGCCCTCCCTCCTTGTCGGCCCTCGGGTTGTCCTTTTAAAAAACGGGGGTGGTAGTATGTTGTCACAGGGTGAATGGTTTTATTGTGGAAATGGGATATGTGGTCGGCGACTGTGCACTGGCCTTCATGGTTTGCCTGCTTACATTCCCCATTTCCTTCCTTTTTGGGCATACCCACACCAGGGGGATGTTCTCCCAGGATCAAGGTCCCTTTTGGGCCTTTTGCTGTCACCCTTTCTTCTCTGGAGATCCCACCCCCCACCATGCCGGGTGTCCACCCCAAAGCAAGCAGGGTCCCCCTTTTCGGCTACAATACTGGCGGGCATTGTGACTCCCCCACCTCAGCTCACACCGGGGATCTCATTGGGCGGAATCCTCCATCGAGCGAGACCTGCTGGCACTTCTGTTACACGGTTCCCCCAGTGTCCCTTCTGCCCACACCTCCAAAAATTCCCAAAAACCTCAGGGCTTACTCTTCTCCTGGGGGGGGGAGGTCCCAGCCTGGTTCTCCTCACTTGTGGGGCTACTTAGCATCTCCCCCCCAAAGGGGGGGCAAAATAATAATTTGGGAGGTGTGAAAGAAAGCCTCAAATTCCCACCGCCCCAAAAGTTTCCCAGTTTTGGGGCCTGCTTGTTTTCACTGGACCTGAAGCTGTTTGTTATACGGCGTCCACAAAGCTGTCCCTTTGCCAGATATAAATGGTCTTTTCCCCGTGCCTTGGATAGCCCCCGCACCAACCCTCATATCCGGGGCCCAGCGGGAAGCGGCTCGAACCCCCCTCCTTTCCGTGTTTGAGCTGACCCCGGGTACACCTCGGGTTGCTGGCGAGGCCCAAAAGCAGCGTTGCAAGGCCCCCCCCAACGCAGGCATACGTCGCATTTTGGGCAGCAGTAAAGTGTTCCAACATTTCCCCACAGCCGCACCCTTTAGACAAATAAAAAAAGCTGGATGCCTTTTCTTCATGTCCCACCTTGCTCCCGCTGCACCCTAAAACTGGGCCTGAAATGCTTCCACGAAATCTTACATCATTCAGCTAGTCTTTTTGTCGTTTTTCCCCCGGCCACCCCTGTTTTCCCAAAAGTGGCCCTTTTGGTAGGTTGAAGGGAAAAGGGGGGGAGGGTGGGGCCCCCCCTTAAACCCAACGGCTGTTAAACCCGGGAAAGGGTGACACCATTCGGGCCGTTTGTACCTGGGGGCAATGTTGCATTTACCAACGTTTCCCCCCCCGCATTGCTGCCGAGGCCCCTTCGGGGTTGCCATCTCTTGATGCAGGCCCCATTCTCTTGCCCTTCTGCCAGCGGGTGCCTCTTCCCCACGGCTTTTCCACTTCCCTCTTCACCTCCTTTGACAGGGGCAAAAAAGCGTCTTTTGTAAGTCATTAACCCTGGTCTCCACGCACCAATTCCACTTCATTGCTCCTTTAATTCCGCATTCCCTGTAGTTGCTGTCTCTCTCTTCGTGCTTGCCCCTGCGGTTCATTGTCTAAAAATCTCTGACAGACCCGTATTATTTCTCCCCCCCACCCCTCTGTCCAGGGGATGGTGGGGTAGGTGCCTGATTCCCCCCCGTGACTTTTACCTGCTCCCCCGCCATTTCCTGGGGCCCTTCTTCCGTCGTCAGCCATCGCGTTCGCCGGTGCAAAGGTCTCACTCACTGTTCTCACATGTCCCATTCTAAACCCTGTCACGTAACCCCCCCTCACCCCTTCTTTTTCCCTTTTTCTTCTGTGCCCGTATGGAGCGGGTCAGCCACAGACGGGTTTCCCCCTACGAAGGTTCACGCAATTTCTATTGTCGGGATGCGCACTTTTTAAATGCCTGTCATCTCTGTTCGGTGAGCAGTCTCTGACGAGTTTTCACGGGGATAAAAAAATGACAGGCAGTAGCAACCCACGTATTTTGCAGTCCTAGTTTTTAGTGAAAAAAACGGGTCACGTGGGGGAACGGGGGTCACTTCAACACACACATCACAGGTGTAGCCACGACTCCCCTAGCACTGCCCCTTTTTCACCCCCCCCGCAGTCATCCCAATCACGCAACACTTGGGTTGGCGCGCTTTTTTCATCGCCCCCAAACACACAATAATAGTTACACAGCTTTTTTGTAAAAATATATATATTATTATATATATAATATATTATATATATTATAAATATCTTCTTTTAAGGGTAGGTTCTGTCTGGCCGCTGGGGTCACAGCATGATCTTATTGTAGTTTTCATTTTGTGATGCTTTTGGAGTGAGTACGTGGTAGGGTCCCCAGTTCCTTTCCCAGAGTGCCGGTAGTACCTTTTTTGGGAATATTCTCTCTATTTATCCCGGCTTGGGGCCAACACTTGACTTAGGCTGGCTTGGCCACCCAGTGGGTAGGTAGGTAATCAAGGTGAATTCCTTGCCCCCAAAGGGGAAAACGCGGCAGTCGGGGATCGAACCCTCGAAATTTAATTGCCGTCGTGCCAGCTTGAGTCCCACGCTCTAACCATTCGGCCACCGCGGGCCCTTTACGATCATGGCTTCCCGGGTTTTTTCTTAGCAATTTTGGGGTGGTTTGCCATTGCCTTTCCCCCCGGTTTTTATCGAGTCACCCTCTCTATTTACCCGGCACTGACTTGAGTGGCTTGCCACCCAGTGGCTGGCAGGGAAACGAAAGGGGAAGTTCCTTGCCCAAGGAAATAAGCGCCGGCCGGTGACTCGAACCCTCGAACTCAGATTGCCGTCGGACAGTCTTTAGCCGAGCTCTAACCTTTCGGCCCCCGCGGCCCATATATATATATATATATATAATATAATTATAATTTTATATATTATATATATATATATATAATTTTATATTATATATATGAACTTACATAGTTACACACACATCTCCAAACACCCCAAAAACACCCCAAAACCACCCCACACACACACACACACACCACCACACCACCACCACGCACGCACACACACACACACACACACACAAACCACAACAACACACACCCCACACCGCGGCCAACACACACCGCGCACCACAAACCACAACACAACACACACACACACACAACACACACACCACACACAAGGGGGAAAACCCTTTAAACTTCCATCTTTCAGGGATATGCTCCAAATCGGACTACGATGAGAAATTGAGGGGATTCTCGAGGATTTAGGAAAGGGAAAAAACAAAGTAAAATCACGGAGAATTTTAATCATGGGAGATATAAAGTAAGGGAGGAAAGGAGAGAAGGGGAAAATTTTTTGGACCCATGGTTTGGAACACGAAATGTGAGAGGAGAAAAATGGGTTTAATGGGTCAGGAAAAAAAAAATGATAATGAATACCGGTTCCAAAACCTCCTAAAGGTTTTTACCCATGGGGGTAAATCCGGTATAGAAGTCGGACATTTAAAACCCGCTAAGCCACCAGTTGTAAAAACCAAAGATGGGCCTACAAATAGGTAGTGGCGAGCTTTGGGTGTAAGGTAGAGACCAAGTTTTGATCCTTTTATTAATATACTCACCCAAGACATCACGACTGAAAACTCAAATTCGTATCTCTGTGTCACGGCGGCTCAAACATGAAACCCTCTCATCATCAGTCCTTTGTCGGGGGGGCCCCATGAGTAAACATTTCTCCATCTCTCCCGGTCCTGTCATTCTGTTTTAGGTTGTACTTTTTCTCCCTCCCTCTTTTAGACATCCTCCTTTCCTCTGTGGGGGTCCCCCGCCTTTACTTCCCTGTATTTACCTTCCTTCTGCTCGCTGTCCCCCCTCCCCGACAGGTGCCCAAAATACCTAAACTTCCTCCTTTTTTTTCACATCTATAATACTTTCTGGTTCATACCACAAACCTCACATATCCTACCCTTTACCCATTCATTCGTTCTCTGTCTTTCCCGGGGTCCTTAACCTTCGTAGTCTTCATTTCAAAGCCCGAACCCTCCCCGTTTGCTTGCTAACTGTCCAACTTTCGCAGACGTAAAAAAAGAGTATCATTTGATGATCTCATTAACATATCTTTTTTTTATGTTCATTTCTAGCCCTCCCGATGTTGTCCACATGCCCGGAGCTAGTAGCTCTTCCAAATTTTTTATTTGATCACGCATGATCACGTGCTTAACATAGCAATCATTTGGGGATGAAGGTTGTTAAAACAATGCATAGCTCTTGTGGGAAAGGGAAGAAACACAAAACTGGAAAGTCTAGTGTGGCAACAAAAGGGGGGAATGAAAAGGGAAAACATGGACTACTTTGTGCTGTGTGTGTGGGGGATTAGGCATGTACAATAATAAGATTATAAAAAGGGAGTGAATAAACAACGCTCAAAAAATAAAATTTGGGATACCATTTCCGTAAATCACATATTAAAGTGGTTACATGTTGTGTGGTGTTTTGGGGTGTGGGTGTTGTGTGTGTGTGGGTGTGGGTGTGTGTGTGTGTGGTGTATGTGAGTTTGTGTGTGTTTTGTGTGGTGTGTGTGGTGGTGTTGTGGTGTGTGTGTGTCGTTGTGATGGGGAAAAGATAGATGAATACATATATATGTGTGTGTTTGTTGTGTGTGGGTGTGGTGTGTGTGTGTGGTGTGTGTGTGGTGAGGTATATATATATATAATATATATATATAAAAAAAATTATATAGTATATATATATATATAAAAATTTTGTGGTGTGTGTGTGTGTGGTGTGTGTTGTTGTGTGGTGTGTGTGTGGGGGTGGTTTGTGTGTTGTGTACCACCATAATAATACGATATAAATTTTTATTTATATATATATAAAATTTTTATATAAAAATATTAAATTTTACATTACATATATATTAAAAGTTTATATTAATATATTAATATATAATATATATATATATATATACACATTATATATCGATATAGATTATATATATATATATATATATGTATATACATAAATATGTGTTTTTGTGTGGTCTATATATATATACATATATATATATATATAGTAGTATATTATATATATATACATATCTATAATATATGTATTGTATATATATATATATATATATTCTATAGTTATATATGTAATATATATATATAATATATATACGTATATTATAGTGTGTGTACACACACACACACACACCCACACACACACACACACACACACACACACCACCAACACACACACACACCAAACAACATATTTATATTATATATATACATATATTATTCTATATATATATATATATAATATATATCTATACACTCACACACACACACAAACACCACCACACACACACACACACACACACACAAACACACACATATCTATGTATATCTATCTATCTATCTACCTATCACACACGCACACACACACACACAGAAAACACAACTCACCCACACACACACCAACACACACACACACACACACATCCTCACATACACACACACAACACACACACACCACACTACACACACCACACAACACACACACCACACACACACACACTTGTAACCAGCTTTTATATGTGTGTTACTGAAATGTGTATAGCCAATGTTATTCTATTGAGCTGTGTATATTCTACATGCCTTTTATATCTTATGTATTGTCCATGCCCTATAATTCCCCACACACACATGCACATAGTATGTCCATTGCTTACCTGTTCATTCGCTCTCTTGTTGCCACAACTAGACTTTCCAGTGTTGTGTGTCTATCCCCTTCCACAAGAGCTATGGCATTGTTTTTAACACTACCTTCATCACCAAATGATTGTCATATGTTAAGCACGTGTATCGATGCGTGATTCGAATAGATTGAAGAGCTACTAGCTCACTGCGATCCTGACAACTATTCTGGATGGCTAGAATGTAAGCATGAAAAACAAGATACTGTTAATGAGATCAATCAATAATGATTAGCTCTTTTGTACGTCTGCGAAAGTTTTACAGTTAGCAAGCAAGACGAGGAGAGGTTGCGGGCATTTGAAATGAAGACATACAGTTATATATAATATATATATATATATTATATAAAATTAAAATATATATAAATATTTTAAAAATAAATATAAAATATATATTTCAATATATATATAAATACAAATAAAAAAAAAACAAATATATATAAAAATAAATATAATATATAATAAATTATATATAAAATATATAATACTATATATATAAATATAAAAATATTTTTAAAATTTATATAATATATATTATTTTATTTTAAATTTAAATTATTATATAAAATTATTTTTTTTTTAAATTTATTTTATCTATCTATTATTATTATTAAATATATATATATTATTTTAAAAATATATATATATATAATATATGTATATTATATATTTTTTTATATATATTAAAATAATAAAAATATATAAATAATTATATAAAAATAATAAAATAATAATATAGATTATATATAATATATATTATATAATTAAATATGATATAGATAATAGATATAAATAAAATTATATATTTTTATATAATTATATTTAAAATTTAATATTATATAATTTAAAATAATATTATATATATATATTATATATTATTTTAATATAATAAAAATAATATAGATTTATATTTATTATAATTATAATAATATATTATATGTTTATTATAAATATTTAATTATATATATTATATTTATAAAATATATATATATATATATTATATATATATAAAAATATATATATATATATGAATATATATTAAATATCTATTATATATATATATATTTAATATATTATATAATATATTATATATTTATATATATAATATATATATATTATTTATATTAATTATTTATTAATTAAAATATATTAATATATATTATTATATATTATTAAATATTATATATTATTATATTTTTATATTTTTTAATATATAAAATTATTTATATTATTATATATATTTTTGGCCTTATATATATTTTAAAGTATATATTTTTATCTATAAAATTCTATATATATATATATACATAATACATTCATACATATATAATATATTTTAAATATATATATATATATAATATATAATATATGTAATTTTATATTATATTGAAATAATATATTAAAATATTTTATATATATGTATATAGTATATATATGTATATATGTATATAAAATTTATATTTTATAATATATATATTATATATATATACATATATACATATATTATATATTATATATATATATACATTATATATATATATAAAATAATATATATATATAAAATATTATATATTATTATATATAAAATATATTAATATATATATTATCTTTTATATATATTATTTTTTGTATATTTATGTATATATATTTATGTATATTTATGTATATATATTTATTTATTTTTAAATGTATATAATATTTATTTATTTATGTATATTTGCTTATATCTATAAAAATTTTTATGTATGTATACTTTATAAGGGTGATATATATATAATATTAGTATATATATATATATAATATATATAATAATATAATTATATATATATAATATATTAATTATTATTTTTTATATAGTTTAATAAATTATAAAATAATTTTTTTAAATTTTTTTTTAATAAAATTTTTTATTAT
>NW_023644831.1:30000-37134 GCF_015228065.2 Penaeus monodon | reverse complement strand
TAGTTTTTTTTAAATCAAGGAAAAAAAAAAAGGGGAAAATCGCTATATTAGAGAAAACTACTGTTTTCTTAGCTTTTAGACTAACATTTTTCAGCATTTATTAGATTTATGCATGATTGGTATTTCTAATAAGTCAACCATAATAAAATAAAAAATCTTTTTTGCCAGTTCGTATTTAGGGGAAGTGTTGAGGTTGTTACTAAACAATTCCGACATATGCTTAGTTACTCTTAAAGTGTACCGCTTTTTATTCGTAAAAAAATGGATATAATTTTTTTTTAAACTTCCATTAAAATATCATCAAAAATTTAAAACCGCACCACACACACACCGCACGCCCCCGCCGCACGCACGCACGCACGCACGCACGCACCCCCACCCACCACACCCCCAAACACACCCCCACACACACCCACCACCCCCCACCCACACGCAGCACGCACGCACCACGCAGCATCACCACCACGCACGCATGCACACACCCCCACCCCCCGCAGCCCACCACACCCACGCACGCAACGCCACACCCGCACGCCACAAAAGAAAACGCACACACCACCCCCACCACCCCCCCAAACCCACACACACGCCGCACCCGCCCCCACACGCACGCACACACACCCCAACCAAACCAAAAAACACCCCCAACCAAAAAAAACGCCCCCCCCCACGCCCACCCCCCACACACACACACATAGAAAGAGGAAGAGAGAGAGAGAGAGGAGAGAGAATCGCGCTGTTTATTGAGTGAAAACTTGCCACCAGAACACGATGTTGAAAATCACGATGATTCCCGGGATGATGACGAACCTCTGCACCGTCAGGAGCTTCTCGGCGGGCGGCTGCCTCGCCTGCCACGCCTGGAACCTTCCCTTGGGCTCTATTTTAGCGGTGTTCGTCTCCTCTCTGCCCACTCTCTCAGCGAAGATGTGGACCATGATGTTGGAGAAGAGCAGGAAAATGATGAAGAAGAACCAGATGTCGATGAGCTTAATGGCGGCGGTGGAAGGGAGGGAGCTGGAGAGCTGAGGAAACGGTAAGCCGACCCGCGTCGGGGGGACTGATCTCGCACATTCAGGTCCTTCCCTTTGACAAAGGCTCGCCCCAGCTAACCGACAGCGGAGCACGGAGGAGGAACGCCCGGGGCAGGTCACGCCGGGCGACGGTGCAGCTCGAACTCGCACCTGAGCTGGTTCTTCCCCAAATTTTTGCAAACCCGATCTCTTCACGGGAACAGCGCCAGCTCCTTCTTGCCCAGTAGACCCCTCCCCTTCCCCCTCCAAGAATCCACGTACCCTTCGTATCGGCGGGAGCATGGGTCGATCCGCCACTTCACGTCAAAGGGGTAGGAATACGCTAAAAGGAACACTGAAGATGGCCGTGTAGCGTCTGTCACCGCCCATCTCGTTCTCTGACCCCCGGGTACAACAGGTCTGCGGGGGAAAAACCAGGGGTACGAGCGCTGAAAGGGATGGGGGGAAAATTCTTAAAGGGTGAAGCAAATTACTGGGGTTTTGAAAAGGGACTCGCCCGCAATTGAGTGATGCCTTTAAAAATTAAGATAAGCAGTGTTTTCTCATTGTGTGAATAATCAAAATCATACGATGAAATGATAATAAAATTGATAATATAATAATAATAATAATAAAATAAAAAATAAAAATAAAAAAATAAAAATAATAATAATGATAAAAATAATAGAGATAATAATCGAAAAAATATGATAAAAATAATGATAATGAAAATAACAGGATGATAATGGTAAAATAATAAAAATAATATAATAATTATTATATTGAAAATAACATAATGATAATGTAATGATATTGATAAAAATAAAAATTAAAATTTGTTTTTGGGTTTAAATGATAAAAATAATAAAATGATAATGATGATAAATAAAATTTTCGAAAATAATAACCCCATGAAATGCTAATAAACAAATCTCCCTTTCCCCTACTTTTCGTACAAACATACAAATTACGTGGTCATCGTGAAAAGGGTGTGACCCAAAAGGTTTAACGATTGAGTCGGATGGAACGTCGAAATCACCTGCGAGGTGTAAAGTCCCAAAAACAAAAGAAGTGCCAAATGTTTGCCCAAAAATCTCTCTCACCCATGCGACGTTTTGTAGTCAGGCACAGTGGATTGTTGGCACCGCTCACTACCAGGCATCGTGCGCATCTTCATCGTCCCCTTCCCAGGTTGGTCCCGGGTGGGTCGGGAGCCAGTCAGCTTCATGTCGTCCTTAACAACACCGCCCCTTTTTGGACACTTCCAGGACTTAAAGAAGACTCTGGGGCCCTTTTCCACGGAGCTCCCCTCGAACTGGGAAGTGACAGCTTGATTCACTTCGTCGCGGCCCGGGGACTCGCGTGGGGTGAAAAGGGGGCCTCGGGAAGAGCACAAAACCTGGGGCCCCCGTCGGCGCCGGTTTTTTTCCCGTACCTCCCCAGGACGATGAGGGGCACTCGTCCTCGTCACTTCCGTCCCCGCATCATAGCGCAAAGTTGCCCCCCGGAACTTGTTTTGGACGCTTTCCCCCCCGAGCGGCACTGACTGCTCCGCCAGAAAGGGGAAGGCTAGGGTGCGCGGACCCCCCTGCGCCATCCCGCACACGCCCTTGCTGCCCTCCCATCCTTCTCCCCGTTGGGGTTCCCCACGTCACCACCGGCCTGGGCATGGTCGGGTTTTCTTTCGGTGTCCCCGCAGCCAGATTTTCCCCTTTTTTTCCACGTAATGATGAACTTGTATACCCTGATGAGTGGTCTCCCTTTCGCGTATCCGTAAATACGAAACGATCTGGTGGTCTTTGTCAAAGCAAAGACCGCGCAGCCAAAGGGAAATTCTGACCGCTCGATGTACAGGCGGTGCGCCCCTTTAATCGCTAATCGCACATGTCGACCGCCCTACCCTCGTTCCATCTCGCGCATTAGTCGCGACCCCGTATGGGGGAAAGCGACGAAATTTGTGTAAAATTATCTCCTGCGTGTGGTCGTTTTTGCCACACCCCGTCCCTTCCAACGTCCCTAGCCCAATCCAATCTTTCCGGTGCCGAAGGAAACCACACGTCCGGAAAGGCAGGATTTCCTTGTGCAGGGCCGGTTCTCAAGGGGACGTCGGACGGCCTGGGGGTTTTTTGAAAAGGCGACATAGGTCGCGTTCCAGAAACTCCGTTTCCTCTGGGAAGACCCCGTACTGGGGAGTGACTGCGGGAAAGACTTTTTTAAAACCAAAGAAAACAAATTTTGGGTTTTTGTAGGGAATGTGGACAATCCCCCCATAGATTCAAAACCAACCCACACGCACGCACACACCACACACACACACACACACACACACACACCAAAAAACACACAAAAACACAAAACAACACCCCACACCCACACCACCCCACACACACCCACAACACCACCACCCACCCCCACACACCCCCACCCACACACACACACACCACACACACACCCCACACAAACCATTTTCAAAAGCACTCCACAAACACACCCAAAAACACCACACACACACACACAACACACACAACACACCACAACACAAACACATTTTCCCAAAACCCATCCACACACACCACACACACACACACACACACACACAAAACCCACACAAACACAAAAACACCACACACCACCACACCAAAAAACCCTTCTCAAACGCACATCCCCACGCATACGCCATATATTCCCAAAAATATCTTCATTTTCTTCTTGGCTTATAAGCACGGCTTTTTTCTAAAAATACACAGAATTACAAAGGGATTATCGAAACATACCCAAAGGGGATCAGAAAAAAACTTAATTAATGAGCAAATCGTTGATTGTATGTTTTTTAAAAAAAAAAATACTTTTTACTTTCAAACTGGGGCAAAAGTGAATAGAAATTTAAATTAAACTGTGAAAACCCTGCACGTCTACCCTTTTATAGGGACAGTGCTCCGAATCTGAATTATTCCTGTATTTCACTTCCCTGAACTTTCCTTTCCCAAACCCGTAAAATTTCTTTCTCAGTAGCGTGTGTTTGGTGTATATCTTTTTCTTATTGTGTTTTTTAAAAAATGAGTCGTCTACTGTCTGTCCTGTCTGTTTCTCTGTTTCTCTCTCTTTTTCTCTGTTTCTGCCTGCCTGTCGCTGTCTGTCTTTCCCTCCGTATGTCTGTCTGTCGCTGTCTATCTTCTGTCTTCTGTCTTCTGTCTGTCTGTCTGTCTCTTTCTCTCTCTCTCTCTCCTCTCTCTCTCTCTCTCTCTCTCTTTCTCTTTTCTCTCCTCCTCTCTCCTCTCTCTCTTTTCCCCTTTCTCTCTCTCCTCTCTCTCTCCCCTCTCTCCTCTCTCCTCCTCTCTCTCTCTGTCTCCACACACCTCTCTCTTACACCACAACTCACACACAGATCATTTCTCTATCTCCTTTTCTGTCTCTGTCCCCGTTTGTTTGTCTGTCTGTCTGTCTGTCTGCTGTCTCTCTCTCCTCTCTCTCTCCCCCTTTTCTCTTCCCCCTCCCCTCTCTCTCGCTCCTCTCTCTTCCTTCCCCCCCTCTCCCTCCCGCCATCCCTACTCTCTTTCCCCCGTCTCTCCCCTCCTCCACACACTATCTCATCCCATCTCTCTCTTCTCTTCTCTCTCTCCTCTCTCTCTCCTCCCCTCTCTTCCTCTCTCTCTCTCTCTCTCTCTCTCTCTCTCTCTCTTTTGTGTCTCTGCTCGTATCTCTGCTTCTCTCTCTTTTCCTCTTCGCTCTCTCCTCTCTCCTTCCTCCTCTTCTCTCCCCTCTCTTCTCTCTTATATATATAATATAATATATATAATATATTATTATATTAATTTTTGATATATAATATATATTTGTTCTCTGTCTCTCTCTCTCTTGTTCTCTCTCTCTCTCTCTCTCTCTCTCTCTCTCTCTCTCTCCTCTGTCTCTCTCTCTTTTGTCTCTGTCTCTGATCTCTGCTCTCTCTCCCCTCTCTCTCTCTCCCCTTCCCCCCTCTCCTCTCTCTCTCCCCTCTCTCTCACCTTTCTTTCACTTATCTCCCCTTGTTGTTCCCCCCCCCCCCAATTCCGTCCCGTCCCCCTCTTCGGCCAAAAAAAAAAACATAAACTTCACCCTGGCATTTAAATAGCATCGGGTGCGGAAATCCCCTGACAGCTGAGCGGGGGAAAACAGGGTCCCCGTGTGTTTCCAAAAATTTCAACTTCGCGGAGGATGAGGTGAAAATTTCCCCGGTGCTTGGGGCGCGACAGTCGCCCAGGTGGGGGCTTCTTTTTGCATAACTTCCGATTCCCAAGTAAATCTGGGTGATTTCTCCTTTATACCTTAGAAGAGGGGATGCATTAATGGAGTGTGCGTGTGTGATGCGATAAAGCAAATATTGTAAATTTTTTTAAGAAAGAGAGAGGAAAAATCGACGGGTCTGTTATTAAACATAGTTAACAACTATATCGATAACAGCAATACTTCTAATTCCAGTACTTAACATCTCTTGATTAATATGGTGACAAAAAAAGTAAGAAGTATTACAATAATAACCCCCATCACACACCCTTTTATTTTGACAATCACAGACACATACACTCAATGTAAACCAGGCACATCTAAACACATTAACACGCATATACACAACCACAGACCACACAGGGAAAAATAACAGCTACATACAAACGCAAAAATGCACAAAAAATAACATACACAAACACACACGCATAGGGCCCAACAGAAACACAAACACTCAAGCAAACAAGCAAACGCACGTAGTTTACAACTCATCCTTTCCTTTCCCCCCTTTTTAAAAACCCGGGGTTATAGTAACATCAGACTAACGCTCGCCAAGTAACAGAGCGTTTTCCTCCTTCCTGTCTGTGGGAGAGAAGTGGCCTGTCTCAGCAGTTGGCAACAAGTTTCCCCCTCCCCCCCAGCTGTTGAAAGGCCGTCTGTTTATGTTGCCAGGTCGGGCCACTTTGGAAGAGGAGTGCCACATATGGTTCTTTTTCAACTCGGGTTACGCGTTATGTCGCTAGCCGCCTCCGAGACGAACCCTTGACCACACTCAGCTTTGCTTCAAGCTTCTTTGTGTTGTTGAGAGAACAGTACTTGTAATAACAGCCTAATAATTATCGTAATACCATTCAAACGAGGGTAATGATAATGTGATTATAATGATATTCAATTATCAAATGATGTGATATTGAGTGTGACATTTATGATAAATATTTATGATGACTGTCATCGTTTTTAATACGGCTGAGGTGTACGGAATCACATGAGACTGGCTTGTCTTTTTTGAAACCATCGCTGCTAGTATCATCAGCACTATTATGGCACAACATCATGCACTATCCCATCAAGAATTTGACGACCCTTTCAAATCTCCCCAAAATGATTACAGATACCACAGTTACCAAAAAACACCATTCCACAAAAACCCATACAGATGACAGTGAGTAACGACGGAATGTATGTCCTACGCGCAACATCATCGCACTGACAGCTTCCCACTATCGCCAAATACCTGCGTAGGATCAAAGCCATCCGAGATCGCGTCCTGCTCCTGGCCGAGGATCAGCGTTCCGTTCATGTCGGAGAGGCCGGCCGCCGTTCAGCTCCCCGTTGAAAAATTCCTGTGGCGGACGGAAGCGTGGGTGTTCACGATTTAAAAAGAAATGGGGTGCCTTCCAGTTATAGCATTTTGCACTGTTAACGAAAAACATGGCAGACGCATGCTTGAATTATGATATTTCCGTATCTAGTTCAACAGGCAGTAATCGTTGTTTACTTCTATATTTGTTTTAAATACTGATATACATCAGAAAAGATTAATTTTTGTAAGAATGATGCACAGGAGGCATAATATCACTGACTGTCCTTTCTGTGATGATGATGGAAAAAGCACTCACTTTCCCTTGCCAGTAGATGATGTACGGGTTGCGAAGAAGACATGGCAGAGGTGATGCCACATGTTGGGGTAGCCGCGCCAGAGTTTCTTCTGTGCTTCCGTTTGTGGTTTGTTGTTGAACCATCCTCGGAGATAGTTTGGGGTTTTAAATGGAAATGACAGTCTCTTGACACTTTTGGTATGATTAACATCAAGAAATTCCAGGTATTTTCATATTATATTCAGTAAAAATTGACTGACTCT
>NW_023644831.1:20000-25000 GCF_015228065.2 Penaeus monodon | reverse complement strand
GACCAATATCCACATTGTGCCCCCCCCCCCCCCGCCATGAGCGTTTGAGTGAATATGCTATTATGCATGTAGGAATATAGTACAAGTCCTCTCGCCCCCCTGTGCTTTTCTCTTTTTCCCTCTTTTTCTTCCTCTTTTTGCCTTCATTTATGGGAGAAAAAGTACATTAAGATAGTTGTGGATATGTGTTGTGCAGTATAGGCAGAGTCATGAATAACGGCGAGTGCAAATTCGAATGAATGGGGGGGATGGGGGGAGCAGAATTTAATACTTGAAACTACTGAAGGTAACCGATATTGTTAGAAGAGCGGTTTGAAAAGTAAAATGCATATCCATATCATTCAAAATTGGGGTTTCCAATGCCTTCACCCTTGAATTCTCGCCTTTGGGAGAATTACAAGACCGGATGTTTAAACGTGGGTAGGGTGGAGTGGGGGAGGTATCGTCACCTCTCTCTCCCCCTGTGATTTGCCACCATGAGTAACACAGAGAGTCCTATCCTTACTTCACTCGGTAGCAGGCAGTGAGCTCGTTAACGGGACGTGTGCTTTTCGAGAAGTTGTAGCGCAGGAAAACGTCGTTGGCAGGAAACCCTCCACAGGCCTCGCTGAAGGTTTTAACACTCTCACACCCGTCGGCAAATTCAAACAATTACCATGTGCACTAAAGCTTAATAGGCATTATGCCAAACTACTTTGGGGCCCAAACGTATTTTCGATCCACTGTGATCAATATGGGTGAACGCTTTTGCCATTATACTTAGAATTTGTTGATGTATTTCTGCATTCAAGTATAATTTACATCACTGGCGGGATTTGCACTCAGAAGGAACAAATAAAGACAAATGATATTTGTATCGCAAAATACGATATCAGTTAGCAGCGATGCTGCTAGTAAAAATAACAAGGTAACAGTGGATTAATGAAATAATCATAGTAAATAACGCCGATATGAACACATGGGTAGTAATACAGCCTTCCGTTCGTCGTCGTCTAGCCTATCCCTCCTGCGAAATCTACCTAAATAAAGAGATACCATTGTCAACACACACACACAAAACACACACACACTACAAACACACACACAACACACACACAACATATATATTAATATATATTATATATAATATATATATACAGATATACATATATATGTATATATATATGTATGTATATATACATTTGTATATGTGTGTCGTGTGTGTGGGTTTGTAATATATAATATAATATAGATAGATCTATACATAATGATATATATCTATATATATATATAAATACACATACATATATTCTAATATATATATATATATACTATATATATAATATATACATATACTATATTATATAATATATTATATAGTGAATATATATATACACATTACATATATATATATAGATATATATATATATATGATATATAATAATATATATAATATTATATATATATATATATGATATACAGATAGATTCGCTAAGGAACAGCCAACCGCAGTATGTAAAGTAAAGTTACATCACAAAAACCAGGTAGGTTAAATATTGTTACCTTAAAAACGGACCAAATATAATCAGCCACCCTGAAAGAAGATCCGCCTAGATAAACTAGGCACCACAGAAGCGAAATTACAGCGATGGCACCTCAGGCAAGTTGCCAGACGCAGACCTCGCGATCGAGAACGGGGGTGCGAGGGCGCCGGACGTAGGCTTAGTAACTCTAAGGAATGCGACTGCAGAATAGAAAAAAACCACCCTTCTAACTCCCTCTAACCCAAATACCCCATCCTTACCATTCTAAACATCCTAAATCATCCCCCCCACATCACCCACCTCTGTCCTCAAGCCTACAATATATGGGCATTAGAATGAATGGAGCATTATAAGGAGTGCGGAAAGTGCGCCAGCAGACGCTGTGCAAAGTATGTGCACGAGTGTGGGGCCGCATGCACGAAAAACTGCGCAGATGTTATGGTCCGTCTGGGTGCGTGCGTGTACATCCATCGGTTGTATTGCAGAGTAGCAATATATACATAGATAAGTTATATTTGTGTGTCTATATCATATGGTATGTATATGTATGTGTGGTTTGTGCGCGCGGTGGTCGTGCCTCTCTCTGGGTATAGTGTCTGTGGCCTCTCCTATGTCGTGTATCTCTGTCTGTCTTCTGTCTCCCCCTCTATCTCTATCTCTCTCTTATTCTCTCTATCTATCTTCTCGCTATCTCTTCTCTATCTCTCCTCATATTTGGGTGGGTGTGTGTGTGTGTGGTGTGGTGTGTGTTGTGTTTGTGTGTGTGGTGTGTGTGTGTGTGTGTCTATTCTCTCTATCTCTATCTCCTCTCTCTCTCTCTAATCTATCTCCTATCTATGTCTCTGTGTGTGTGTGGTGTGTGGTGTGTGCGTGTGTGTGTTGTGTTGTGTGGGTGTTGTGGGTGTGTGTGTGTGTGTGTGTGTGTGTGTGGTGTGTCTGTGTGTGGTGTGTCTCGTCGGGTGCTGTCTCTCTGCGTCTCTCTGTTTCTCAGTGTCGTGTGGTGCGGGCGTTCTGCGTCGCCCTCCCCCGTCTGGCATCCCCCGTGGCGTCCGCCTCTGTTATTGCTCTCTTTGTGTGTCTTCCCTCTACCGTGGGCCCGGCTTGCTCCTTTTGTGTCCTCCTCCTCTATTCTGGTGCGTCGCCCCCCTTCCCCCTCCTCCGTCGCTTTCTGCCCCTCCCCCCCTCGGTCCCCCGGCCCGTCGCGCCCCGCCCTCGGCTCCGGCCCGCTCCTCTTCCTGCGCGGGGCCCCCTGCTCGTGGCTTTGTGGCGGGTCGCTCCTCCCCTCGGCTCCCTTCTTCCCCGCCCCCCGGCCTCGGCGGACGTGCCTTGGCCGTCGCTCCCTCTTGCCCTTCCCCCCCCCCCCCCTCCCGCCCTGGCCTTCCTCCTTTCCCCCGGCGCCTCCGTCCCCCTGTGGCAGTCATTCCTCCCGTCCCTGTTGGCGCGCCCCTCTCCTGGCCGCGTTCCCCTTTCCCTTCCCCCTCCGCCGGCCCGGCCGTCCCTTCTCCCCCGCCACCCCCCGCCCCCTTAGTCCTGCCGCCTCGCTCTCCCGCCTTTCCCTCCCCCCCCACCCGCTCTTCACTCTCCGCGCCTACGATCTCAACCTGCCCCCCTCCCCCCCGTCAGGCCCTCCCCCGGCCGCTGCCCCGCGTCTCGGCCCGCCCGCCCGCCACGTCCCGCCCGTTCTCTTCGCCCTCCCGCGTCTTGCCCCCCCCCCCGTCGGTCCTGCCCCTTCTCTTCCACCTCCCGTTCCCCCCCCCTCGCCTTCTCGCCTCCCCCCCCCGCCTCTCCCTCCCCCCCCGGGCCCGTCCGGCCCTCCCTCTCCCCTCCTCCCTGCCCCCGTGCTCCCGGTCCTCGCCGCCCCTCGCCCCCCTGTCTGGCCGGTCGACCCTCCCTTGTCGCCCCTCCCGCCCCCCGCTGCGCCGGTGGGCCCTTCCTCCCCTGCCCTCCTCCGCGTCGTGGCGGCCTTGTCCGGGCTTCTCCCCTCCCTGCCCCTCCCGGCTCGCAGCGCCGCCTGCAGCCTCGCGGCCGCCTTCGCCCCCCCCCCGCGCCATCCCCGTGCGCGCTTCCCTGCCTTGCAGAGCGCGGGACCGCCCCGGGGCCGGGACTTCGTCTGCCCTCTCTCGCTCCTGTCTTGCCCTGCCCCGTTCCCCTCCGTCCCCTCTTTTCCCCCCCCTGCTTTTCTCCCCCCGTGCCCATCCGCCCGCCTGGTCCCCTGCCCCCCCTTCTTTTGCTCCCTCCCCGCGGGGCCCGCCCGGCTCTCCCCCCTCCCCGCCCCCTCCGCCTCCCTTTCCGCTCCTTCCACCTTCTCCCCCCCCCCTCTCCCCCTCGCCTCTCTGGGCCCTCCTCTCGGCCCCCCCCTGTGTCTGGCCTTCCGGCTTCCCCCGCCCTGCCTTTGTCCTCTTTCGCGTCCCCCCCCGTCCCGGCCCTCTCTGCCCCCCGGGCGTCGTCGCGGCGTCTCTGTCCCCCTCCCTGGCCGCTCTCTCTCCCGCTGGGCCCGCCCCCCCGTCCCCCCCGTTTCCCTTTCCCCCTGCCCCGCCCACCTCCCCTTCCCCCCCGGTTGGTTTGGTTAGACAGGGCGCTCCCCTCCCCCCCCCACTGTTGCCCGGCGTGTCGCGGCACAACTTTCCCGCTCGCGTGGCCTGCCCTTTTCTCTCCCGCTCTGCGCCGCCTCTTCACTCTCTCGCTTGCCGATGCCTTTTCCTTCCGTGCCTCTCCCCCTGCCCTGCGCCCTCCTCAATGCTCGCCTCGAGCCGTCTCCCTCCGCCTTCGGGCTGCCCATCCCCAGCCTCCGATCCTGTTCCAACGTCGAGGTCCCTTCCCCCAGCTCCCGTCACGGCGACTCGCGTCGCGGTCGTGGCCCAAGTCTCTATCCCTCGGCCCCTTGTCCCGGACCCCCTCCTCTCGCCCCGCGAGCCCTTAAGCGCCGCCGCCGTCTCGGCTGGCGGCTTGGCAGCCCCAGTCGCCTCTACGGCGCTCCTTGCCCCTTCTGTTTCCACGGCCCCGTCTTTCCCACGTTCCCTCCCCGTCTGCCTCTCGGATCAGGCCCGCCTCCACCCCAATTACGGAGGGAAAACTAATCAGTGCCCAGAGCGGGATGAGAGATTAGATGCTGGGCCCTTAGCCTAAGAGCTCGGATGAGGGAGGCTTGGACTCAGGGCCCCGAGAGAACACTCGCGATATTACTGCGAGGCCTTCCCCGCACAAGTGGCACTGGGCCGGTCATATCCATGGAGACAGGATAACAGCTGGACAAAGACTGTAACAGACCTGGGTTATAGCTACGTCTAACGAGACACAAGGGCTCAGACCAATGGACCGCTGGCGCTACGAAATCACGAACTTGGGGGCAAGGACTAGAAACAACAAAACACAAGCCCCGCCCAGTTGGAAAGAGGGAGAGGGCTTACGCCTGCAGTGACTGACCACGGCTGCTGATGATGATGATTAACTATATATAATATATATCTATATATATAT
>NW_023644831.1:0-17500 GCF_015228065.2 Penaeus monodon | reverse complement strand
TCTCTCTTTCTCTCTTAGATTCTGAATCTCTCTCTCTCTCTCTCCTCTCTCTCTCTCTCCTCTCTCTCTCCTCTCTCTCTCTCTTCTCTCTTTCCCATCTCACTCTGTGCTCTCTGCCTCTCTCTCTCTCCCACCTCATCTTTCTCTCTCTCCATTCTGTTTTCTGTCTTTCTTCTATTTGTATATCTGTCTCTCTCTCTTCTTTACCTGTACTTTCTGTGTCTCCCTGGTCTCTCCGTCTCTCTTCGTATACTTCTCTGTTGTCTATCGTCATATCTGCCTCCCCCACCCCGCTCTTTCTGCCCCTGCTCCGTCCCCTCTTCTCGCTCTTTCCTTCTCCTCCCTCCCCACTCTCGTCCTTTTCAACCTTCTCCACTCTTTCGCTATTTCATATAACCGCTTGCCTTACCTTCTATCGATATGCTCCCACTATAGTCGATTTACACCACGTGGGTATTTCGGCAAAGTAGTCTGACCATCGTATTAATTAACGGTCATTAACCGTCTTATCTTCTACGTAATTATTTGCATAATGAAAGAAAGAATTGTAACTACACCAGACGACCCAGAGACAAAAAAAAATTCACATCAACAGCGTTCACGGCATAAATCATAACAGTACTTACAGATAATAAGCTACAAGTTATTCTGTTTTGCAGAAGAAAATTACATCGTACGTCGATGATAGTGTTTTTGTAGCCTCTTTTCATAAGGCTCTGAAAGGGACCAATACTTTTTGTAGCGCTTTTTAAGAATGACGAATGACACGCCAGTTTTCATTATCTTAAATTTTATGGGGTACCCGATGTGGTAAAATTGTAGATGTTGTTTCTATATATATATATATATATATAGATAGATATCTATATATAATATATATATATATATATATATAATAAATATGTATTATATGTGTGTGCGTGTGTTAGTTGGTGTGTGTGTGTTAGTGGTGTGTGTTGTGTGTGTGTGTGTGGTGTGTGTGGTGCGTGTGTGGGTGTGTGTGATGCATGCCCATTTTGGTGAAGATTGAAGTGGTGGGGTGTGGTGTGTGTGGAAATATATATTTATTATATATAGAAGAGACATAGAGATCATATATATATAGATAGATTTATATTTATATTATAGATGAATATATCAAGATAGATATATAGAGATTATATACACAACACACACACACACCACACCACACGAACACATACACACACACACACACAAACACACACACACCTATATTATAATATTATATATAATATAATATATATTAGAATATATATAGTATAGATAGAATAGATAGATAGATAGATAGATGATATAAGATAGATAGATAGATAGTAGAGAGAGAGAGAGAGAGAGAGATGGAGAGAGAGAGAGAGAGAGAGCGGTATATACGCATATACATACTAACTACATATACATATATTACATAATATATAGTATCTATATATCTATAGAGGTTTATATATATATATATATATAATAAGATATATTATATATATATATATGCCCACACACACCAACACACACACACAACAAACACACATTACACACACACCACGCACACACAGACACACACACCACACACACACGCACACATACAAAAACACACACACACACCACACACACACAATACACCAACACATATACACACAACCACACACCACCACCACCCACACACACACACAAACCACACACATTTATATATATTATATATATATATATATATATATATTATATATATAATATATATATATAAATATAACACAAAGTATAGACGTATATATAGGCTATATATATTGTAGAGATATAATACATACATACATACCATAATGACATATATGTTATAAGACACATATGTATAGTATTATAGATACATAGGATATATATATTATAGATAATAAGATATATATAGAGATACTATATAGATTAGATAGATTAATTATAACTATAAATATATGTACATGAACTACACACACCACATATAGATACACACACACACACACACATCTACAATAGGAAGATATATCTATATATTATATATATATAGATATAGTATATATATATATAGTAATATATATATTACATATATATATATATTATATATATAGTATATATATAATATATAGATATATATATATAATGATATATTATATGATAATCTATATGCCCCCCACACACCCCCACCCCCACACCATACCCACACACACACACCAACACCCCACACACCACACATACACCCCCCCACACACAAACACACACACACACACACACACACCACACATCCACACACACATCCACACACACCACACCCCACGACACCCACACAGACACACAAACATAGATATATAAATATATATAATATTATATAAATATATATATATATATATATATATATAAAACATAATGTATATACATATATCGTATGCACATATATAGTATTATATAACGATACATATATACAGACTAGATATAAAGTGTATATATATTACAATATGATATATATTATATATTAACAGATTATATATATGTATATACTCTATAGATAATATATATTATAGATATATATATATATAT
This sequence comes from Penaeus monodon, assembly GCF_015228065.2. Lineage (NCBI taxonomy): Eukaryota > Metazoa > Arthropoda > Malacostraca > Decapoda > Penaeidae > Penaeus > Penaeus monodon. The sequence continues at coordinate 14,926 of NW_023644831.1, read as the reverse complement.
ATATATGATATTATAGATATATAGATATTATATACATAACACACATATATACACAACACACACACACACACAACCCACACACACAGAGATATTATATATATAGATATATTAGTATATCTATTATATATATAGATATATAATGAAATACAAAGTTAGATAGAATATATATCTATATATAATATATGAGATATAGATAGATAGATAATATATACAGAGACAGACCACCACATCCACACACACCCACACACACACACAACCACACCCACCCACACACCACAATAATATAATATATATCTAATAATTATATAATAGATATATCTATATATATAATATACATTATAATATATATTTATAGATGGAACATATACATAGGAGTTATAGAATTAATTATAGATAGAGATATATATATAATATATATATATATATCAATATTATATTATTATCTAATATGTGTGTGGTGTGTGTGTGTGTGTGTGTGTGTGTGTGTTCTGTGTCTGTGTGTGTGTGTGTGTTATACATACGTACATACATATATATAGATATTATATATAATATATATGATAATATATATAGTATACTATATAGATAGGTTATCCATATGGCCTCTCTGTCTCCCCGCCCCCCCTTCCTTCCTCTCATCCCCCTCCCCCCTTTCCATTCCTTCCCTGTTATCCATTATATACTATATACCTATATAGACTAACTCTAACAATGATTCCGTATACTATTGTTTTTCCCTATCTACCGTTTATGCAAGTCTATTTTTCTCTCAGTATGCAGGTGTGTCGTGTGTGTGTGGTGGTGTGGTTGTGTGTGTGTGTGTGCGTGTGTGGGTGTGGTGTGGGTGCGTGGGTGTGTTTGTTTTTGTGTGTGTGCGTGTGTGGTGTGGTGTGGTGTGTGTGTGGTGTGTGGTGTGTGGGTGGTGTGGGTGTGTGGTGCGTGTTGTGTGTGTGTGTGTGTGTGTGTGTGTGTTTGTATGTGTGCGTATGTGTGTATGTATATACATATATTGCTCCTCCCCCATCTCTCTCTCTCTTCTCTCTCTCTCTCCTCTCTCTCTCTCTCTCTCTCTCTCTCTCTCTCGTCTTCTCTCTCTCTCACACCCCACCCCCCCCACACACACACATTTCATGTATCTTTCTGTCCATTTTCCCTTGTGTGCCAGAGGCGTACATGATGTGCACTTCTAACTCCGTAAACTCGAGCTGTTAATACAAGCCGGGCGACTCTGTCATTCAGACCCATCTCACGCAGTTGTTTTCACTTTCTTTTATTCTCTTTTTTTCGTATTTGATTCCTTTTACACACACCAACACACAATATGCGTATATATAATATATGTAGACCTTATATATGTAATGTATAGTATCATAATAAAATTGCATGTATACTATACCACACACTTACGTACGTCCCCCCTCCCCTCGACCACAACACCGCCCCCCCCCCCCACCACACCCCCCCTACACCCACACACCCCCCCCCCACCCACACACGTACCACAAACACCACACACATCAACACACACCCACACATCACACACACACCACACACATACCCCCCCCCCACCCACACCCCACCCCACACGTACAACACACAAACACACACACACACACACACGACACCACACACACACACACACACACATACACACACACACACACGCACACACACACACACACACATACAAACATAAACAACACGCAACATATATGGATACATCATAGAAGATATACGATATTAATAGATAGATTAGATAGATAGATATATTATATATATATATATACACACACACACACACACACACACACACACACACCACAAACACACAAACACACACACAAAGATATATAACATATAGATTAGATATATATATATCTATATATATAGATAGACTATAGTATATATATACACACACACAACCACACACACACACACACACAACCACACACCCACTAACACACACACACAACCACACACACACCAAACCACACACACGCAAAACACACCACACACCACACACACATATATATATATAATATATATATATGATATACTATATATAGTATATATATATATATATATATATATATATGTCAGTATAGTATATTGGGAAAAAATATTTTTGGTGGTGTCATCTATAGTATTATATATTCATTTATCTATATCTATATAATAATTATATATATATACATTATAGATATATATATATATATATATATATATTATATATATATATATATATATATATATAGTATGGATGTATTGTATGTGCATAGAGGATAGATAGATATATAGATATATTATATATTATAATATATAATATTAATATATATATATACATATATATATATATATATATATATATATAGATATATTAATAATATATATAGATATATATTGATACTGTGTGGGGGTGTGTGTGGGTGGTGTGTGGTGTGTGTATGATATATACAATCAATACTGTGTATACTTCATATCCATACAATGATAAAACTGTTTTACCACACTGTTACTTACCTTCAGCCTGGCGCGGACGAGAGCCCCCAGCAACATCAAGGCCTCCCACAGCAGTGCCCCACATCATTGGTCAACATGCGGGTAAACACCGTATTAAAACATGCATAGGAGGTTGGACAAACACACAACAAAACACACGCAAACAACAAACTATAACACGACACGATATTATATATATATATATATATCTATAATAATATATATCATATATATAGTATATATATATTTATAGTATGTATGCATATACACAACACATACATATAAGCCGCGGTGGACAGGAGTGGTTAGAGCATCGGGGACAAGGACTGTCACGACGGTAATCTGTGTTCGATGGTTCGATTCACCGGCGGCAGCGTGTTACTGCGGCAATGAACTTCACTCGATTGCCTACTAGACACTGGGTGGCAAACAGCCTAAGTAAGGTTGCCGGTCCCGGCGCCCGGGTGAGTGGAGAAGGGTTGGCGTCAGGAAGGGCATTCGACCTAAAAAATATCGGCCAGTACCAAATCATCATGGCGACCCATATAAGAATGGGATGAAGCTAAATAAAACCAAAATAATATATATGTACAAACACACCCCCACACACACACACAAACACAACCACACACACCCCCCCCCCCCCCCCACCCCCCCCAAACCACCCCACACACACACACACACACACACACACATAATAAACATACGATGATATACTATACATATAATATGTATAGATAGATAGATAGATTAGATAGATATACACAAAAAAAACCAATATATAACACATATTTATTTCATTTTTATTCTTTAACGGTGGTTTCAGTGTGAGCCGCCGTAGTCACAGCATGATACACACATGTATTCATCTCTCCCTCTCTCTCTCTCTCTCTCTCTCTTCTCTCTCCTCTCTTCTCTCTCTCTCTCTCTCACTTCTCTCGCACTCTCCTCTCACTCTCTCTCTCTCTCTCTCACACATCTTCTCTCACTCTCTCTCTCACTCTCTTCTCTCAGCTCTCTCTCTCTCTCTCTCTCCGCCCTAAATGAAAGAGAGTTAACAGTCCTATGTCCCGAAGGAAGAAATACGGCCCTTGGCTCTATAGCGTGGACAGTGTTCTTTGTCGAATAAGCAGTGTCCATTATGTCGTTCCGAGCAAAATCGCTGATGAAGTGAAATTAAATTCTTAGGCTGCTTGTGTGGGCACAGTCCAATGACTGGGGTGGGCGTTAAGGTAATTATGGTTACTTAAGATATTTCAAGAGGGTTTTTATTCACGGTAATGCAAGAATTTAGCTAACAAGACGATCAATTCAAGATTATAGACCGTTATAGTCATTATGATGATGAAGATGATGATGATGTGATGGTGAAGATAAGGTGAAAATATAAGGATAATTGATTATAATAACATAAGTAGTAGGCGGAGGTGCAGTGGGCATCGTGTAATAATGATTAATGATATATGGTCACATCACAGTAATAACACTGCCAATTATAATGATACTAACAATGATACTGATGACAATAAGGGTAACAAGTTATAATGATTAGGTAATAATGAATGATAATAATACGATAATTATAATAATAATGACATTCATAAAACATAATAATAATATAAGAGTCATATTGATGATGATAATAATAATGATAATAAACAATATGTAGTAAGTTATATATATATATATATATATATAATCTAACTATATATATGATAATGTATATACTATTTATGCATATATATATATAATATTATATAATTATATTATAATATAGTATAATGCATAATAAATAAATAGGTGTATAATATATAGTATATATATAGAATAGAGATAGATATAGATAAATTATTATATATATTATATATAGGTGTGTGTGTGGTGTGTGGTGTGGTGGGTGTGGGTGTGTGTAGTGTATGTGTGTACATACATTACATATATATATATATATATATATATTAGATATAATATATATATATATATATATGTATATATATATGTATATATATATCATTATGACATAGTAATATTGTACTATCGATGGTAATGATGACAATATAAAATAGAATAATAATAAGTAATGATAATAATAATAATAATAATAATAATAATAGTAATAACAATAATAATAATACTGCTAATAATAATAATAAACTAATGATAATAATAATTATAATATAGACAATTACACATTAAATTATGTAGTATTTATGGTTACCCCCCCCAACACCGACACATAACAGGGACACAACACACACACACCCACACACACACACACACAAACAGACATATGTATACTAGATATATATATCTATGACTATCTATGTATATATCATATATATATATAATATATATATAATATAATAGATCTAATATATATAAAGATAAATGGTGTATATGTTTTGTTGCATGTTTTTTTTTTTTTTTTTTTTTAAGCCTGTGTTAATAAAGAAAGACCCAAACTAATATATTTTTTACCAAGTAGTAAAAAAAAAAAAAACGGGTAGATGAAACGTAGTATTCCGAAAACAACAAAAAAACACAGCAACTTGCCTTGACTTCCTGGAAATCACGAGCAAGTTCTTGCGTGTTCGGGCGAGAAGGATACCGGTGCAGGTGGAGAGGCACTTTGCGCGCTTAGCGGCTCCGGACTCCTAATGAGGTCCAGTAAGTCCAGGGTGATAGGCAGGGGACTGTTGGAACGGGCGGGGGGGAGGGGGCAGAAGGGCGATGGGTAGCTTGCTTAGCATGAATCGATAAGCAAGCAATCGCTAATAACAGAATAACCACACACATTACCATTTCCACGCCTATAGTTCCATTACCACACATCACACACACATATACTTCACATCGTGGCTTCTGTTAAATGACTTTAAAAGCGTATTAGGCAGTAGATGGTTAGTAGCGAAAAACCACACACAAAAAACACACATGCTACTCAAGCACACACTACAATATAATATATCATATATATATATATATATATATATATGATATATAATAGATATATAGTATATATATATATACATGACACACCCACCCAACTAACACACCACACACATTACCACACACACACCACACACACAAAACACACACATACTATATATATATATAAATAGATATATATATTAGATATAATATATATATATATATATATATATACGATATACACAAACACACCCACACAACACACACACACACACCACACATATAGAGAAGAGATATATATATGAAGAGAGTAGATTATATATATACACCACACATCACACACACACACACACACACACACACACACAAACAACCACACACACACACACAACACACCACACACACGCGCGCGCAGCACACAACAAACACACCACACCACACACACACACACACCACATCACACACACACACAACACACACCACACACACACACACATATAGATGATATATTATAGAGTATTTATATATTATATATATATATACACACGCACATAAGACCACATACATATCATACACACACACACACACACCACACCCCCACAAACACCACACACACAACACCCCACACAAACACACACACACAACACAACATGTATATAGGATATATATATATATATCTAACATATGATAATATGAGGGATGGTATTATTATATACACATACAAACACCACCACACACACACACGCACACACACACACACGCACCACACACACACACCACACACACACACACACACACCAAGTTATATCTATATAGATATATATATATATATTAGATAGATATATATATAGAAAATATCTATTAGATAGATATAATACAACACACCACAACACACACAAATGTGTATAGATATTTATTAGAGAGAGATATATATAGATATATATATAATTATAATATATTAATATATATAGAAGGTTATATAGAAGCTATAGATAATATGTGGGTGTGTGTGTGTGTGGTGTGTGTGTGTGGTGCTGTGTGTGTGTCGTCTGTGCTTATATATAGAGATATAGATATATATATAATATTAAATATAATATAATATACCTCACCATACCCTATACATACAATATATATATATATATGTTTAAAAGTATAATATATATAGACGATATGTATATATAGATATATATATATAGATAGATAGAATATATATATTAGATAGAGGATAACATATCTAAAATTAGATAATATATATAATATATATCGTTACATAGATATAAATAACTAAAAATAAATAAATAAATATATATATATAATAAGATATATAAGAGACTACATTATTATATAGAGCAGAGAGTGTATCTATATATGGGGGTGCTGATGTGTGTGTTGTGTGTGGGGGGTGTGGGGTTGCAGATGTGTGCGGGGGGTGGTGTGTGTGTGTGGTGGTTGGTGTGTGTGTGGTGTGTGTGTGGTGGTGTGTGTAGAGTAGAAGGTAGAGATGTAGTTATGATATTAGATGACACAATATAATATATAATACATATATAATATATTATATATAATATATATAGATATATCTAATATATATTATATCATATAATAGATACATATTATGGAATAGTCGATGTACCATGTAATATGGATAGATTAGACATAGGCATGTAGATAATATAGATAGAATAGATAGATATAGAAGAGGATATATATTTAGTATATACATAATAAATAGATTATATATACATGTATAGATAGATATATATAGTTAGAGCATTAATATTATAATATATATAGTATATATATATATAGTAGTAGTATATAATAATGGATATATATATTAGACATACGTATATAATTATATATATATATATATAATGAATATATTATATATCTATATCAATATATAGATATATAATATATATATATATATAGAGATATCTATAGGTATTAGATATATGTGTGTGTGTGTGTGCGTGTGTGTGTGTGTGTGTATGTATGTGTATACGAGATAACGTCTGGAATTACAAAGAATGTTAGAAGATCCAACAGTGAAGGCTTGAACAACGTGCTATACGATTGCCATAAACGAAGTGATTTTCAACGAGTGCTGTGCTCGCACATACACACACGTAACCATAGTCGCTCCCGCTCATCACGCCCGTACAAACTCTTACTTAGTTATCCCTTTTACCAGTGTGAGGAAATTTATGCAGATATGATCTTGACTTATGAAAGAAAGGGCAAGAATGTTGAATGATGGATATAATTTATATGATTATAATGAATTGTGCTGATACTGTGAAAAGCCATCACAGCAAAGACAGACAGCCCATGCTTCATGTTGCTCTTTGATGTTTTATTCAATTTTTTTATTATTATCTATCTCTTTATCTATCTTCTTTTACCTCAAATTTTAGATTCCATTTCTGGCCAACTTCCTTGACTTTAATCGAAGCACAATCGCTATCAAGAGACAGGTGAAACATAGCTGAAGCGTAATGTAGGCTACTGATTTCTGAAGAAAGTCGTAGGCACTTGAATACTTTTAACCACTGGCTGAAATGTCTTAAAAGAACAAAATATTAAAAATATTTCACGTGCGACTTTCACTGATTTGTAATGTACTGAAAGAATATATTATTACATTTACACTGACAAAAATATTTTATTGGTATTTTTCTTTATACTGCTGATGTTGTATCATCGAACTTAGCTTTGAAAAAAACAACAACAAACAACATAAAGTCCTCTTGTCTAATTCAAACGATTTTTAATAATTTGCTTTGTTACAAAATATCATGGAAAATACACATACTAGTCTCAAGAAAATACATTTTTCACACAACCATTATAAATAATAACTAATAATAATAATAAGAATAATAATAATAATACTAAAATAACAAGACTACTACTAACTAATATCATTAATCTTATTATTGCATTATCATTATGCACATATTATTATTATTGTATTATTATTATGTGTGGGGGTGTGTGTGTGTGGGTGTGTGGGTTGTCGCACAAACACACACACACACCAAACACACACATATATATAGATATATAATATATATAGAGAGATATATATATATAATTTAATAATATATATGCCTACAACACACACACACACACAACCCACACACACACATCCACACCCACCCACACACCCATATATATTTATATATATATATCTATATATATATAATATATATATAGATCTAATAGATATTGATAGGGGGGTGTGTGTGTGTGGAGTGTGTGGGTGGGTGGTGGGTGGGGTGTGGGTGTGTGTGTGGGTGGGTGTGTATCCACACACACCACACATAAAATATATATATATATATAATATATATATATAGTATATATAGTATATATAGTTATGCTATATATAGATATAGAGATATATATATTATATTATAGAATCTATATGCCTACACACACACAACACACACACACCCAACACACACACACACAACACATATATATATAGATATATATAATATTATATTTAGATATTATATAATATATATATATGTATGATATATATATATATATAAATTATATATAGATAAGAGAGATATATCTAGATAAGATATATAGTATATATATGGCATATATAAGATATATATCATATAAGATATATATATATATATACACACAAATACACACATAATATAGAATCAGTGTTGTGTGTGTGTATGTATATATATGTATATAGATTTATAGATTTGAAAAGAAAAATATTTTAGTTAGCCCCTAATATATTCGTTTTCTATGATTAAGTTTAAGTTTACGTAATTTTCTGTACCTGTTGTTAGTGGGACTTAGCTATACTGTGCGGTTGTATCGGCAGGCTGCCTCGAAGCGAATCACTTAGGTATAGGACTGTACCCCGAATAGCATCATACTATCCTGTGAATGTGGTTAGCATGATTGAATGACTAGACTGACTAGAAATGGGGGATTCGATACCGTCCTCATGTCAGGTAGTCAACTTTCTGAGCTGTAACTACCGAGATTGGCGGTTGAGCTCCACCTGCCGTGAACTAGGGATTCTTGTCTCTACGTAATCTATCGCTAGTGCGTCTCCGGCACATGTCTATGATCTCGGTAGTAGCGATGAGAGGATCCATGTGCGTCTTCTCAATAGTCACCCGTCAATATGTCGCGAGGTTCCGGCCTGTCACTTTCCTATGCTTGTAGTACATGATTAATGAATCAGGAATGCTGGTCTTGTTCTCTTTCAACAAGCGCCCCCTCACCCGGTATGAATGCCAAGGATTTCGTAAATGCATTTCACTGTGACCCGGAAGTGTTGTGTCCGAGGCTCCTCCACATAGAGCGAGGTGGCGGGCACCCTGCGCGGTGAGTCCTTAGCCCTGAACTTCGCGTGGGACTCGTAAGTTTATTTCTACCAACACACTCACCCAAAAAGACGACAAATACGGGGCTTTTCATGAATCTTAACCATGCATTGCACTATAATTCACCCATCCCAAACCAGTCGCCATGATGTCTTCAACATGCATTCCAATAGCTACCTGCAAATTCACAATATTCAGAGTAATTTCGTAAACGTTGACGGAAGTTTATCCTACCTGAACAACGGGAAACATACACCCACACACACACACCCACACACACACACACACACACCCACACACACACACACACAACCCACACACACACACACACACACAGCACACCACACCACACACACAAACACTACACACACACACCACACACATCACACACACACACAAACACCACACACACACACGCAACACCCGCTATATATATATATATATATATATATTATATATATATATAGATATATATATATATATAAATATATCTTATCTGTTATTCTATATTATATCTATATTTAATCTATATCTATATTATATTATATCTATCACTAGTCTACAATCTATATCTACTATCTTATCTATCTATCTATCTATTAATCTATATATCTATCAATATATATATATATATATACATATATATATATAATATATATATTATATATATATGCATACACACACCCACACACACAACCACACACCACACACACACACACACAACATACACACACACACACACAACACACACACAAACATAGATATCAATAGATTAGTATATATATAGATAATATACTATATATATAATATATTATATAGATTATATGATGCAATATATATATGCATTATGAACCCTCCCATTTAAAAACTGGTTAGCAAATTTAATTTTTTACCCTTGACCTTTACTTTTATTCACCACTATCAAAAACCTTGCCGTCGAGGGAGAGTAACAACAAAAATCGACGAGCAGAGTGGGTACGATTTCTCCGGTTATTTCTTTAAACCTTGTTTCTTTTTTTTTAGCAAGCCATGGCCTCCCTGGCTTCTACTACCTAATTAGCCTATCTCTTTCCCTCAATCTCTTCTAGAATCTTCTTCTCCTGTCTTCACTCCAGCTTCTTGATTGAATATTTACGATTTTACGAAGGTCGAGAGCTGGGTCGTAGTGCGAGAAGAAATGTCACACAAAATTGTCATTGGCAGAAGACATGCCGCCCAGTTTCTTCTGGTCTGTATGTATCTGTGTGTTCGTTCATTTATCTATCCCATGGGTGTTTTTTTATCACTACATTGAATACAAACGGCACAGATCACCCGTCATGTTGTGTGTGTATACGTGTACGTCATTCCTTAAGAAGTACTTTTGCTTGGTAGATATAGAATACAATAACTGTTGCTTATTCCGTAAATGGCAAAAGTCCACAAGACCAAGGGATGTAGTTCGAATAATGTAAATCTGTATGTAACTTTTTTTATTTTAACATTATCTTATTTTACATGGTCTGTAACATATACAAAACGTGGAAGCAAATAATATTCGTATACGTAAAGACACACACACACCACACACACACAAACACACCACACACACACACACACACACCACACACACACACACACACACACACACACACACACACGCACAAAATCAGTTAGACTATAGATAGGTGGTTGTTGGTGCAATAAACTGGAACTGCAACAGAACGGTTCTTGCTGACTGATGTTATGATGTTCGTTACACACCAACAGTCCCGCAACCATATCCATTCAGCTACATAAAATACAAGAGATCCATAAAGGGAAGAGGGTGCGTCTTCAACTCTTAAACACGCCATCGAACCCCACATCATCATCTTCATCACTTACTGTCGCGCTCGGTGTACTGCCTCCCTTCAGCGGTACTTCCAGAAGCGGCCGGTAGAGGCGAGGCGAGGCGGTAAGGCTCACCAAGGGGTTTATTTCTCGGGCTTCATGGGCGACTGGCGGAACGCGCGGAGGGTGGAAGGAGCAGGTATGTATAGTGTCATGTTATATGAATTAAGCACAACACACACACACACACACACACCCAAACACACAAAACACACACATATGTATATAAATAGATAAATACAATAAATATATATATTACACTGCCACGTTTATCAACAAGTCGCACCTGGCAGAGGAGCGACGAAGTGCAGGATTAATGACCGTGAGGAGAATCCAATCGTTCCACTATAGCAATAGCGAGATGTGTAAATGCTTTTGGATCTTCCTGCATGCGGTCCGAGAAGTCGAGAAACGGAGTATATAAGCAAAGTTTTGTCATTGTTACCTTTAACGACTCGAGTCTTTTCACATGCAAAATATATGAAAGGTTATAGCACAGGGTTTGTTATCGCCGAGAGAGTGTCACGGAATTCAGGTTCGATGGCTGGTGAAGTCATGCTCCAAGTAGGGTTGTGACGTCCAGGTTCGTCGTCGAATGCCGTGGTGTTGAGGCCAAGGCGGCGGGCGCCGGTGCGTTTGCGCCGGTGGACGGAGAGCGGGAGCATCGGCGGGGAGCGCCGCACCTCAGAACTTGGACGATCACAGCGTCAGACAGGGAAAGGAACGACAGCAATGAAAAACCCGACTGCATGCTCCTTGAGAGTAAAACACGGAGCAAGAGTAATATCCTAATATTTCTCCAGGCTTCACTGCACCGAGGGCAAATGTCAGGAGGCACCTCACACTTGGCGTTGGCCCAGGGCACGCATATGCCGGAGATGAAGATGCCGATGAGAGGGCCGAGATTGGCGCCCAGGGACGGTCTGGGCATCTGGGAAGACGAGCCAAAGGTTTGCCCGCAGCAGTCCGATCGCGATGGCCAGCACCCGCGCACAAGCGAGAGGCCGGAAGTGAGTTAAGGAAGGGAAGGCCTTTTAACGACTCGAGAAAGACTCAGAAAAGTTACACTATGACAATAAACAAAATTAGAGTAACTTGATATTTACACAAACATTTTAATGACGTAGTGGCACTGCTGCACTTATGCCTTTGAGTATCCGAGCTTTAAAAAAATTTCCCATATCCACACATGCGATCAGAATGGGCGTCGACGAGAGGGAACGAGAATTAGAGAGAGAAAAAAAAAAAATTTCATTAATCCTAATTGATTCCACACAGACTCAGAAACAAAAGCTAATAGGGGCCTGCTAGTTCATCAAGGAAAGGGATATGCCCCTGACGATGAATGAGGCGCGGAATTTCACACTGAGGACGCCGCCGTACACCCAGACACAAAGAGGCCCGGGAGGCCCCTGATGTGCCCCAGTTAGAACCACGAGATAAGGGATGATCTGGTCGGCTCTCGATGTTCCGACTGTGAGTGGGTCCGCAGGGTGCTGTCGGTGGGCGTAGGCGACAGGCCGGAGAAGTTAGAACAGCACCCAAAAGACCCATAGTCGAAAGGAAGAAGGTGCACAACATAGGAGCATACATACTTGTAATGTCAGTGTCATGTGGGGATTTTGCACTTTATCTACGGTGAAAAGGGATCGTGTGTTGAAGAAGAATATATGGTATCAAACATAAAAAATCATGTGTTTATATATATTATTTTGTAAAATAGAAATAGGGTACAGCTAAGTCATGAGAAGATTACTATTTTTTATTCTAGACGAAGTTAGTAATCGCGTATTCTTCAAGTGACTTCACTGTCCGACTGTCTATCCACCTCTCACACTTCTCTCCATTACCAAATCCAACATCTTTGCCGTGTTACGCTGTGGGCTTACTTATTTATTATTTTGCTTCTGTTTTACAAACATAAGCAGGGCTGCGAAGACATTAATCAACTAGCGATATGTAAGTCTCGACGGCATGCAAATCTGGTATGTTGCGGTTGAGGCCAAACATAGGCGATATGAGGTAGATTACGTGCTATCGAGTCCAGAAAAGGTATGGGCTCAAAGGACTGGGTTTCCTGCTGTGCTGATTGCAAGAGGTATAATATATAAATATATATTAGATATAATATATCTATATATATATATATATATATCTATATATATAAATATTATATATATATAATATATATTATATATAATGTGTGGTTGTGTGGTGGTATATAATATTTATATATAATAATATATATATAGATAGTATATATATATATATATAGATTGGCCGACACACACACCCAACAACACCAACACACACACACACACACACACCCCCCCCCAACACACCCACCCACCCACCACCCAACACCCCACCCCCACACCACACCCACACCACACACACAACACATACACACACACCCAGGCCACACACACACACACACACACACACACACCACCCCACCCCCCCCCACACAACAACATACACCAAACCATATTATATAATAATATATATATCGATTATATATATTATATATATATATATAGATATATGTATATGTAATATATTATATAGATATTATATATATATATAATATATATATAATATTTATTATATCGATCCTCCTAGAAGGAATTTGTGCCATTCTTCTCCCTCTCCACCGCCACAAATCGCCCCCTCCCACCGTTTCATCCTAACAGAGCAAATCCATTAACTTTAGAAATAGTTTTACGGATTCAAGTATCAAACTACTTGACGGAATTCATGCGGTGTCCTGGTCCGCTATCGTCCCCCCACTCACAGGCCGCCTAATCGTATACGCACATTATCACACCACCCACCGCCCCGACATGCGGAGTCTGTACCGTCTGTTCCCCCCGCGCCGGCCTGATGGATAGACTGGTCTTAGATTTATTCTTTCAGAAAGGCAAGCCTCCGGAGAAATGTCCCTCACCCCCCCCCCCCCTGCTGTGCTTTGTTTCATTGGTTAACGTAGACCGAGAGGCCCGACCAGGGTTAGTGTATGCCAGTCAACGTGGGCTTTCCGATTTCATCTCATCCGCTCGCTGCAAAATACATCTACATGATACATGTGCTATAGAGTGCAGATAACACCATCTGACGCCTGGACGCAGGTAGGAAGACTAGTGCCCGGGACCGGTGTGCGTGCAGGGGCGTCTCCAGGCCAGATCCCCATCTCCTTGAGTCCTGCAGCGCGGCCAGCCGTGGCCATTTACCGTTTGGAAGACTGACTCGCTTCG
>NW_023644829.1:2500-8456 GCF_015228065.2 Penaeus monodon | reverse complement strand
TATATATATTTATATATATATACGCCGCCCACCATACACACACAAAAAACACACATACACACATATACCCCCAAAACCCACACACACCCCACAACACACACAACAACACACACACACACACAAACACACACACACAAATATATAATATATATATATATTATATTATATAATATATATACTATGTATATATTTTATAGTTCAGTATATATATAATTTAAAATATATATTATATATAAATATTTATATTATAATATATATAATATCGTGGTGTGGTGTTGTTGTGTAGTGTTGTTTGTGCGTGCGTGCAGCGGTTGGGTGTGTGTGTGGTTGTGTGTGGTGAGTGGCGTGTGTTTTACGGGGCGGGTTTATGTGTGTTTGTGGTGTGTGTGTGTTTTTTGGTGTGTGTTTTGTGTTTTTGTGGTGTTTGTGTGTATGTGATTTTTTATGTATGTATATAAATAATATATAAATAAATAAATATATATAAAATTATATATGTAATATATTTAATATATGTATAATATATGTTTATTAAAAATCACATACACAACAGAACAACACACAAAAAACACAGAATACAAACACACAACATACCAACACCACCACACAACACCACACACACACACACACACACACACATGCAAACATATACACACACACACACACATCAATATTTTTTTTTTTATATATATATAATAATATATATATACATTTATTCATATATATTTGTATATATGTTTAATTTTCTTTTAAATCATACACCACCACACACCACAACACACACACACAAACACAAAATATTTATATATATATATATATTTTATATATATATATATATATGTATTATAGGGGTGTTGTGTGTGTGGTGTGTGTGTGGTGTGTGTGTGTGTGTTGGGTTGTGTGTGTTGTGTGGTGTGTGTCTTGGTGTGTTGTGTAAGATATATATTTAACTATAAATATAATATATATATATATATATATATATATATTATATATATTATATATATATCTTTATATATATTACAATATTGTGTGTGTGTGTTTGTTGGGCGTTTTATATATACACATTTTAAAACACAATATATATGTATAAAAATCGAAATAGATAGGTAGTAGAAAAGGAATATATATAATATATATTATATATTATATATATATATAAATATATAAATATTATATAATTATTATTATCTATATGTATAATTTACATATGTAGTACTGTTTATCCTAATTCTATATATAATATATATTGTATAAAATATATATTTAAAAATATATATATATATTATATATATATATAAAATTAGTATTATTATGAAATTTATATATTATTATATTATTTTTATATTATATATATTATAACATATATATTACGTATATGCTCCCAAACAAATATATAATAAGATATATAAAAATATATTATATATATATTATAATTATAATAATGTATATATTAATATGTATATACTGTTGTATATACAGATTGAAGTGTGTGTGGTCTCCCCTGCCAGGTCACGCCTCCCCATCATTAACTTCGCATGCCTCCTCGTGGCCACCCGGGTAACTGGGTACCTTGGGGGTCCCGGGCAAAAAATCTGTGGGGGACTGGGAGCAGCAGGGGGCCCCAGAGGTACGGATTATGGCCCACCGGCGTGTGGAACCTCTGGCTTCGTCCCAAACCCCTTCCCCCCCTACCCCCCGGGGGAAAGGGGGGCGGCTCGGGGGGGTGGGCCTTGCCGTCCTCCTCCCCCCAGAATGCCCTCTGGAAACCTCTTTTTTAAATGGAAATGCTGGGGGGAGGGGTGTTTGTCCTCCCCCCAGAAGAAAGGTGGGCGGGGGTCCCGCGGGGGAGGGCAAATGTCGGGGTGCGGGATTGGGCGAGATTCTCGTCCCCCCTCCCCCCCAGCAGGCGCCAACCCCCACCATGAAGCTTGTGGGGGAAACCCCCCTGGGGAACCCCCCACAGGGGGAAAAGGCGGCACACAGCCGCCGCCCCCCCCTTTATCTGGGGCGGGGTTTTTGGTGGGAGCGGCAGATGGCGTGCACCCGGAGTGACCACCCAGGCTTAAACCCTCAGGCGTGCTTTCCCGGGGAGGCGCTTGGAAAACCCGGTCCTTGCGGCAGGATGAGGGGTTACCTCTGCTATCGCGGGGAATTGAAGCGAGGGAGTTAGGGGGCGCCCTCTCAGGGGTGAGAAGACCGGGTAGCGGCACGTCAGTGTGGGGGGGTTACACCACTACTGGTCGGGCCGCAGCGATGGTCACCCCCTCCAGGGTGTACCCATACCCATCTCCAGTCGACTTCACCTGCGGTAGTCGGGTGACCCCGGGTTGATGAGCGTATCAGGGGCATTGAAAACGAAGCTGTTTTTTGGTTTCAGTCTCTTTTTTGCTGTATACGCTCCTACCGATGTACAAAAAACCCCGATGTTGAAAGAGGGTTCAAAACGCCAATTTCGCTCTTGGCAACGTTGCCCCCGCGAGCATTCCATTGTTCTGGGCGACTTCATGGGGTACCGGGCTGGACCGAGCTGGCTACGGATGTTGTCGGCCCCCATGGCTGGGAGCTGACCCCAGCAGCGAGAATAGTCTCCTTCTCCGGGACTTGCGGGCCCCAAAAAATAGGATCTCGGGCTCCTGGTCCCAGCGCCAATCGATCGCTGGACCTTGGTACAGCGATAGGGGTACGTGGCCAAGGAGTCGACCAATCCTTGTAGCACGCATGGAGGATCCTCCAGAATGCAGGGTTTACCGGAGTGCGAGTTCTGTGGCACCGACCATAGGCTGCTTGTGGCCCCTGGGGGTCCATTCAAAACTCCCCGCCCCTCCGGGGCCACCCTAAGGGTTTCACGGGGAAGACAAAGGGAGGAGGAGTGTGCCCGTGGGTTTCGCCAGGCATCTCTGCCCGTTCTCGAAACCACAACCTGAGGATCCAGTTGTCTGTGGGGTCCTTCAAGCGCGTAACACCGAAGCACTCAGGAGCCCATTGGCTTTACGCCCAAGGACAAGGCAGAATCCCCATCTCCCTGGAGACATTAAGGCCACTGAAGCTGTCGCAAGGTCCTAAAGGGGATCAAGTCTTGCGTCGTTCCTTGCTAGGGCTCGGCACTGCTAAAAAGGGGAAGGAACATTTCATCGGGAATTTTGCTGAGGGGTCAAAGGGCCATTTCTTGGTAAAGACCTTCGCCTGCCTCCAAGCCCTGAAAACGAACCCTAAGCCCCCTCAAGAGACTGCAGTCCGATCACGGGGGACGGACATCTAGTCATTTTGGGGTTCGTAAACTTTGGGCTGAGTATTTTAAAACAGTTGTACCAGGTGGATCCTCCAACAGTTGCTTGGATGCAAGCGAGTCTCAGTGCCTGTCCCGGACCCCCCCATCAGCGAGGAACTCCTACCTAACAGAGGTTAGGCTGGCGATTTCCAAGCTAAGAGTGGGAAAGCTCAGGCATATTGATACCCCTGGAATGCTAAAGGCTGGGGGTGAACCCATGGCTCGGGCCTGCATACGTCCTGACGCCATTTGGCGTCGGTACCATTCCCCCCGACCGCTGAGGGCGTGGGGATCCCTCTCTGGAAGGGGGGAAAGGGGATCGATGGGACTGTAGCAACTACCGTGGCATTACGCGCCAAGCATACCCGGAAGGTCTCGCTCCCCTTCTTTTGAAACGGATCCGCAAACCCCCTACTGAGGCCCAGAGACCGGGGCAGTCTGGATTTACTCCCCGGGAAGTCCACAATAACCGTATCCTAGGCTCGGTAATTGTGGAACGCCCTCTGAGTTTGGTCGGGGGTTTCTTGCAGCCCACATCGCCCCAAAAAGGCGTTTGACTCGGGGCATCGGGAACGCTTGGGAGTCCCGAGGCTCGGGGAATTCGACACAGATTTTTTGGCCTATAGAAGCCTTAACTGGTACTGAAAATGCTGTAAAGTGGGGGGGGTATGTGAAATTCTTCCCCGTTAAATTCAGGGTGAGGGAAGGCGTGTCCTTGCACCCCACTTTTTCAACACTTGTAGGACTGGGGAAAAGGGGAAGCTACTAGCCAAAATCATGCGGAGCAACCCTGGGAATATTAAAGGCTCGGACCTTGACTTTGCCGACGATGTTGCCTCCATCTGAGTCCTTTGGGGTCACTTTTGGGGCTCTTTATGCATTTAGCATGAGCGAAGCCCCTAGGCTTAGAGGTCTCCCGGACCAAGACCAAGATTTAGGACTTTGGGGGCCCGTTAGGGGAACCCGTTCGTCGATCCATGCTTCGGCGGGACGTTAAGTCCGAAAGTTTTTTCATACCTTTGGGAGCGTAGCCATATCTCTGGGGTCAGACCAGGATCGTAGACGGGTTGGTCTGGCAACAGGACCATGAACTCATCCAAGAGCGTTTGGAGATGTCGGTACCATGCAGAAAGGGCCAAGCTGCGTGTCTTTAAGGGCCTTTATACTTCCAGTTTTGCTCTATGGAAGCGAAACCGGCGCTATCCGTGCCTTGGAGTTCCCCTTTATGCCTTTTGTAACAACCCTTCACCGGATCATGGGGGACAGTTTTGGGAGGACCCCGGTCCAACGCGGGTTAACCGTGAGACGGCATGGGACCTTTTTTTACTTCAAAAATCCGGGATCGCCAACTCAGGCTATATGGCTACCTACTCGCCTCCCCCATGGACGCCCTGCCCACCAGGTTGTCTCCTGCGAGACAAACCCCGGGTGGAGGAGACCTGTGGGACTCCTAGGGGGATCTGGCTTGGGCAGCTCAAAGAGACCTGTCGTGAGAACAAGATGGGCCGTGTGCCTGCCTGGAACTGCCTCGAGGGGTCCTCGTGGCTGGAAGGAAGGGGGATGCGGCCATGCGCCCCCGTCGGCGTTAAACCCCTTTGATTTGATGAGATATATATATATATATATATATATATATATATATAATTATATATATTATATATATATTTTAATGTATGTTGTATTTATTATGTATATATATATATATATTATTTTTATATATATATAATATTATTATATAATATATATTATATATATAATATGCTCAATATATGTAATAAATAATAATAATAATATATATTATTATAAATATATATAATAATTTTGTAAATATTATTTTTATATATAATATATTTAAAATATATAAATATTATATATATATATTATATATATATTATAAAGTAATACAATATATACATATCATATTGAGCCCCACATACAATTTTGTAGATACACACACACACCATCACACCACAAAAAATCACACTCAAACAAAACCCCACCCCACACACACACACCACACCCCCCAAACACACACATAAACACCACACCCTCCCTATTAATATTAGGTTACGTTCTTTTCTTTTAAAAGGTAGGTTCATGTCTGACCGCCGTGGTCACAGCATGGGATACTTAAATTTTAGTTTTCCTGTTGTGATCTCTTGGGGTGGGAGTGGTAGGGTCCCCAGTTTTTTTTCCACGGAATGCCCGGGGGTACCTTTTTTAGGGAATTATACTCTCTATTTTTCCCGGGCTTGGGGCCAGCACTTGACTTTTGGGCTGGCTTGGCACCCAGTGGCTAGGTAGGCAACAAGGTGAAGTTCTTTGCTCAAGGGAAAAACGTGGGGGTCGGTGATCGAAACCCCCGAATTTAATGCCGTCGTGACGTTTTTGAGTCCGCCTCTAACCCATTCGGCCACCGCGGCCTTTGACGATCATGGGCTTTCCATGATTTTTTTTTTTTTTTTTTTTTTTTTTTTTTTTTTTTTTTTTTTTTTTTTTTTTTTTTACGGTAGTGTTTGGGCCGTGGTCACTGCTGATATTACTTGTAGTTTTCATGTTGTGATATCCATTTGATGGCTAGTGAAGGTTTAAGGTTTTACCAGTCTCCAAATTTGCTTGACAAGTTGATTTGCTGGTAGGGTTAAAAAGATAAAGACCAGGGTGTCTAATATCATGTTTTTAATC
>NW_023644827.1:5000-8459 GCF_015228065.2 Penaeus monodon | reverse complement strand
GTGTGTGGTGTGTGTGTGTGTGTGTGTGTAGTGTGGTGTGGTGTGTGTATGTGTGTAGTGTGTGTATGGTGTGTGTGTGTGGTGTTGTGTGTGTGTGTGTGTGTGTGTGTGTGTGGTGTGTACACACACACACACACAAATATAAATAAATGAATAATATTATATATATATTATATATATATATATATATATATAGATATATATATATATGTATATATATATATATATATATATATATATATATATATATATGTATACATATATGTATCTGTGAATATGTGTGTGTGTGTGTGTGTGTGTGTGTGTGTGTGTGTGTGTACATACCACATATATGTGTGTATATGTAATATATATATATAATATATATATATATATATATATATAATATGTATATATATATATAATATATATATATATATAATATATTATATATATATATATATATATGTAATAATATATATATGATATAATATATAGAATATAATTATATATAATATAAAATATAATATGTATATATATATATATATGTATATATATATATATATATATATTATATATAATACATATATATATATATATATATAATATAATATATATATATTATATATATATATATATATATATATATATATATATACATATACACACATATATGTGGTATGTACACACACACACACACACACACACACACACACACCACACACATATTCACAGATACATATATGTATACATATATATAATATATAATATATATATATATTATATATATAAATACATATAAATATATATATATATATATATATATATATATATATATATATATATACATTATATATATATCTATATATATATATATTATATATATATATATATATATATATATATTTATTCATTATTTATATTTGTGTGTGTGTGTGTGTACACACACACACACACACACACACACACCACCACACACACACACACACACACACCACACATACACACACACACACACACACACACACACATACACACACACACACACACACACACACACACACACACACATACACAGACACACAGACATACAGCGTAATACATGTACATGTGTGTGTGTGTACGTGTGCGTGTGCGTGTGCGTTTTCCTGTGTGTGTGTGTGTGTGTGTTGTGTGTGTGTGTGTGTGTGTGTGTGTGTGTGTGTGTGTGTGTGTGTGTGTGTGTGTGTGTATGTATGTGTGTGTGTGTGTGTGGTGTGTGTGTGTGTGTGTGGTGTGTGTGTGTGTGTGTGTGTGTGTGTGTGTGTGGTGTCTGTGTCTGTGTCTGTGTGCGTGCGTGTGAGTGTGAGTGTACATGTACGTGTATTTGTACGTGTACGTGTGCGTGTATGTGTTTGTGCTTGTACTGTGTAGACATTCTCTTTCTGTAAAAAATATCTCCCATATGGGAAACATTTTGGCGATTCTGCAAAACGCAAGTGCAACCCCCTTTTGACATTTCTACCGGCCTGATGTTCCCGTTGCGTCGACACCTCTCTCTTTGTTTTGTCCAGTCTTTTGCCTCAGTGGCCGCTCGTCGTGTTCAAAGCCGCCGTTTTTGGTGCGACACGCTGGCTTTTTATTGCTCTCTCGGTTATTGGAAGTTCAACTAATATATTGTGCCATTTTTCATTCTTTGACAACCGGGACTGACTAATAGCTTTCTCTTAGGAAATGCTGTTGTTCCGATGAGGGAAATTGTAATTTCGTTCGTTGGGCCGGAATGGTTGAAAAGCTAATTCGTTTTAAATTGTTTCCTGGAGATAGCTCATTGTTTTCTCTCACATTTTTAATCTCTCATAATGCAACCAGTACCGTGTTTATGTTTTAATCTATTAGTTTTATTTTTAAGTTTAGTGTATGGACAGTGGAGAATAGAAGCATGTGTATGTAGTTAAAGAAATGCTAATAATGAAAACGATAATAACTGAATAAAATGGTAATAACTTACCTACCGTAATCCACAGGGCGAGTCGAGCACAGCCGGACCACTTCCTTCTGCCTCATTTTTACGCGTCTTTTTATTTTTGTATTATGCTGGTTCTTTTTACATGTATTTCACGCTCATTTACACATTTTTGTACATTTGTGAATAAAAATGCTATTGAAGTCTTTCGTTATCCACATGCAGTTTACAATGATTCACAAGATGTGCGAATAACGGGGACATCCACATCTGCAGCGAAAATAATTTTCTCCTATATTTTAAACTCATTTTTCACTTATTTATAACTGTCATTATTATTATCATTATTATTATTTATTTATTTATTATTATTATTTATTTGTTTATCTTTTTAATCTCTCCTTTACAGCGAGAGAATCTTACTGATTTACTATTTTTATTATTGAATCGCAGCAGATTGTTTCACATATTTTAATTATAATTATAGTTTCTTATTTCATTTAACATTCAATGCTCTTGTTTATGGTTTGTCATTTGTATGTTTATTCTATTATAACATTCCCTACTTATTATTTTATTGTTATATGTGCTACTCTTCCGTCCGTGGGAGTTCATGTAATGTAGTATTTTTGTTAAATAAATGAAGTGGATACTCTTTACTGTGTTGCGACTTTATCCTTTGGATTTACTCTGGATATACACCACGGATGCGAAAACACGGTTATACTGCACCTATTACTTGCCCAGGTGTAGTTTTGCTGCACTTGCTTTTAGTCTTGTACCATACTGTTTACTGTGACCCATGTGTGCTCTTTGATTCTACGTTTACTTTATTCCGGGTTTACTTACTTTTATCTTTACTTTTAATGTTTCTTTTATTCCATGGCTACCTTTTACTCGAGCGTTTACTTGAGCTTTTACTTCCGCTTTTGCGTTTTGTGACTTTTATATTTTACTATTTTTACTTTGTCCACTCATTTTACCTGATGTAATTTTAACTTAGATGTTAGTTTTTTTTGTACTGTTCTAAGCCCTTCTGGCAAGTTTTGCCCTTATGGCATCTTTTTCATAATTTTAAGCCCTTCGGACATTGGCATTTTAAGTCTTCATTAACTTAGTTTTCTTTTGTGCCTTATGCACATTTCGTTTGGTCATGTAGGATTTTGTATTTTATCTATAATGTATCATTTTCGTATTGCACGCCTCCTTGTAGCAACCATTATCCGGGACAGGTGGCTTGTGAGGTTGTGGGGTCTGAGTTTGCAATTCGGTCACCTCACCACTTTTCGAGGAACGACGGGGGGCCCTCATTTCCACTGGCCCCTAAGCCTGAGCCCTAGTCTCCCCACCTCACGGGTGGCCTCTTTGGGTTCCTAATTCACCATAACCTTACAACCTATCTACTCATAATAGACAATGACAGCGAAGTTTTACGAACACTTCCCGTGGGCGCCGTGGAAATTGATTTAGAAATGCAGAGTAAGTCAGATGTACGAGCTTTATGAAGATATAAAGTACAGTGTTGTATTTATATG